>NW_026512414.1:30000-107731 GCF_027579735.1 Bombina bombina | reverse complement strand
TGTATAGTCCCAACAGTGAAGCACAGAGGTGGGAGGGTGATGATATGGGGCCTGCATGAGTACAATGTATAGTCCCAAGCAGTGAAGCACAGAGGGGGGAGTGTGATGATATGGGGGCTGCATGAGTACAATGTATCGTCCCAGCAGTGAAGCACAGAAGTGGCATTGGGATGATATGGAGGATGCATTAGTACAATGTATAGTCCCAGCAGTGAAGCACAGAGGTGGGAGTGTGATGATATGGGGGCTGCATGAGTACAATGTATCGTCCCAGCAGTGAAGCACAGAAGTGGCATTGGGATGATATGGAGGATGCATTAGTACAATGTATAGTCCCAGCAGTGAAGCACAGAGGTGGGAGTGTGATGATATGGGGGCTGCATGAGTACAATGTATGGTCCCAGCAGTGAAGCACAGAAGTGGCATTGGGATGATATGGGGGCTGCATGAGTACAATGTATAGTCCCAGCAGTGAAGCACAGAGGTGGGATTGGGGTGATATGGGGGCTGCATTAGTACAATACATAGTCCCAGCAGTGAAGCACAGAGGTGGGATTGGGATGATACGGGGCCTTCATGAGTACAATGTATAGTCGCAGCAGTGAAGAACAGAGGTGGGATTGGTATGATATGGGGGCTGCATTAGTACAACATATAGTCCCAGCAGTGAAGCACAGAGGTGGGAGTGTGATGATATGGGGGCTGCATGAGTACAATGTATAGTCCCAGCAGTGAAGCACAGAGGGGGGGAGTGTGATGATATGGGGGCTGCATGAGTACAATGAATAGTCCCAGCAGTGAAGCACAGAGGTGGGAGTGTGATGATATGGGGGCTGCATGAATACAATGTATAGTCCCAGCAGTGAAGCACAGAGGTGGGAGTGTGATGATATGGGGACTGCATGAGTACAATGTATAGTCCCAGCAGTGAAGCACAGAGGTGGGATTGGGATGATATGGGGGCTGCATTAGTACAACATATAGTCCCAGCAGTGAAGCACAGAGGTGGGAGTGTGATGATATGGGGGCTGCATGAGTACAATGAATAGTCCCAGCAGTGAAGCACAGAGGTCGGACTGGAATGATATGGGGGCTGCATTAGTACAATGTTTAGTCCCAGCAGTGAAGCACAGAGGGGGGGAGTGTGATGATATGGGGGCTGCATGAGTACAATGTATAGTCGCAGCAGTGAAGCACAGAGGTGGTAGTGTAATGATATGGGGGCTGTATGAGTAAAAAGTATAGTCCCAGCAGTGAAGCACAGAGGTGGGAGTGTGATGATATGGGGGCTGCATGAGTACAATGTATAGTCCCAGCAGTGAAGCACAGAGGTGGGATTGAAATGATATGGGGGCTGCATTAGTACAATGTTTAGTCCCAGCAGTGAAGCACAGAGGGGGTGAGTCTGATGATATGGGGGCTGCATGAGTACAATGTATAGTCTCAGCAGTGAAGCACAGAGGTGGGATTGGGATGATATGGGAGCTGCACTAGTACAATGTATAGTCCCAACAGTGAAGCACAGAGGTGGGAGTGTGATGATATGGGGCCTGCATGAGTACAATGTATAGTCCCAGCAGTGAAGCACAGAGGGGGGAGTGTGATGATATGGGGGGCTGCATGAGTACAATGTATAGTCTCAGCAGTGAAGCACAGAGGTGGGAGTGTGATGATATGGGGGCTGCATTAGTACAATGTATAGTCCCAACAGTGAAGCACATAGGTGGGAGTGTGATGATATGGGGGCCTGCATGAGTACAATGTATAGTCCCAGCAGTGAAGCACAGAGGGGGGAGTGTGATGATATGGGGGCTGCATGAGTACAATGTATCGTCCCAGCAGTGAAGCACAGAGGTGGGAGTGTGATGATATGGGGGCTGCATGAGTACAATGTATCGTCCCAGCAGTGAAGCACAGAAGTGGCATTGGGATGATATGGAGGATGCATTAGTACAATGTATAGTCCCAGCAGTGAAGCACAGAGGTGGGAGTGTGATGATATGGGGGCTGCATGAGTACAATGTATAGTCGCAGCAGTGAAGAACAGAGGTGGGATTGGTATGATATGGGGGCTGCATTAGTACAATGAATAGTCCCAGCAGTGAAGCACAGAGGTGGGATTGGGGTGATATGGGGGCTGCATTAGTACAATACATAGTCCCAGCAGTGAAGCACAGAGGTGGGATTGGGATGATACGGGGCCTGCATGAGTACAATGTATAGTCGCAGCAGTGAAGAACAGAGGTGGGATTGGTATGATATGGGGGCTGCATTAGTACAACATATAGTCCCAGCAGTGAAGCACAGAGGTGAGAGTGTGATGATATGGGGGCTGCATGAGTACAATGAATAGTCCCAGCAGTGAAGCACAGAGGTGGGATTGGTATGATATGGGGGCTGCATTAGTGCAATGAATAGTCCCAGCAGTGAAGCACAGAGGTGGGATTGGGGTGATATGGGGGCTGCATTAGTACAATACATAGTCCCAGCAGTGAAGCACAGAGGTGGGATTGGGATGATACGGGGCCTGCATGAGTACAATGTATAGTCGCAGCAGTGAAGAACAGAGGTGGGATTGGGATGATATGGGGGCTGCATTAGTACAACATATAGTCCCAGCAGTGAAGCACAGAGGTGGGAGTGTGATGATATGGGGGCTGCATGAGTACAATGAATAGTCCCAGCAGTGAAGCACAGAGGTCGGACTGGAATGATATGGGGGCTGCATTAGTACAATGTTTAGTCCCAGCAGTGAAGCACAGAGGGGGGGAGTGTGATGATATGGGGGCTGCATGAGTACAATGTATAGTCGCAGCAGTGAAGCACAGAGGTGGTAGTGTAATGATATGGGGGCTGTATGAGTAAAAAGTATAGTCCCAGCAGTGAAGCACAGAGGTGGGAGTGTGATGATATGGGGGCTGCATGAGTACAATGTATAGTCCCAGCATATAGTCCCAGCAGTGAAGCACAGAGGTGGGATTGGAATGATATGGGGGCTGCACTAGTACAATGTATAGTCCCAACAGTGAAGCACAGAGGTGGGAGTGTGATGAGGTGGGAGTGTGATGATATGGGGCCTGCATGAGTACAATGTATAGTCCCAGCAGTGAAGCACAGAGGGGGGAGTGTGATGATATGGGGGCTGCATGAGTACAATGTATCGTCCCAGCAGTGAAGCACAGAAGTGGCATTGGGATGATATGGAGGATGCATTAGTACAATGTATAGTCCCAGCAGTGAAGCACAGAGGTGGGAGTGTGATGATACGGGGCCTGCATGAGTACAATGTATAGTCCCAGCAGTGAAGCACAGAGGTGGGATTGGTATGATATGGGGGCTGCATTAGTACAACATATAGTCCCAGCAATGAAGCTAAGAGGTGGGAGTGTGATGATATGGGGGCTGCATGAGTACAATGAATAGTCCCAGCAGTGAAGCACAGAGGTGGGAGTGTGATGATATGGGGGCTGCATGAGTACAATGAATAGTCCCAGCAGTGAAGCACAGAGGTCGGACTGGAATGATATGGGGGCTGCATTAGTACAATGTTTAGTCCCAGCAGTGAAGCACAGAGGGGGGGAGTGTGATGATATGGGGGCTGCATGAGTACAATGTATAGTCGCAGCAGTGAAGCACAGAGGTGGTAGTGTAATGATATGGGGGCTGTATGAGTAAAAAGTATAGTCCCAGCAGTGAAGCACAGAGGTGGGAGTGTGATGATATGGGGGCTGCATGAGTACAATGTATAGTCCCAGCATATAGTCCCAGCAGTGAAGCACAGAGGTGGGATTGAAATGATATGGGGGCTGCATTAGTACAATGTTTAGTCCCAGCAGTGACGCACAGAGGGGGTGAGTGTGATGATATGGGGGCTGCATGAGTACAATGTATAGTCTCAGCAGTGAAGCACAGAGGTGGGATTGGGATGATATGGGAGCTGCACTAGTACAATGTATAGTCCCAACAGTGAAGCACAGAGGTGGGAGTGTGATGATATGGGGCCTGCATGAGTACAATGTATAGTCCCAGCAGTGAAGCACAGAGGGGGGAGTGTGATGATATGGGGGCTGCATGAGTACAATGTATAGTCTCAGCAGTGAAGCACAGAGGTGGGAGTGTGATGATATGGGGGCTGCATTAGTACAATGTATAGTCCCAACAGTGAAGCACAGAGGTGGGAGTGTGATGATATGGGGCCTGCATGAGTACAATGTATAGTCCCAGCAGTGAAGCACAGAGGGGGGAGTGTGATGATATGGGGGCTGCATGAGTACAATGTATAGTCCCAGCAGTGAAGCACAGAGGGGGGAGTGTGATGATATGGGGCCTGCATGAGTACAATGTATAGTCCCAGCAGTGAAGCACAGAGGGGGGAGTGTGATGATATGGGGGCTGCATGAGTACAATGTATCGTCCCAGCAGTGAAGCACAGAAGTGGCATTGGGATGATATGGAGGATGCATTAGTACAATGTATAGTCCCAGCAGTGAAGCACAGAGGTGGGAGTGTGATGATATGGGGGCTGCATGAGTACAATGTATAGTCCCAGCAGTGAAGCACAGAGGTGGGATTGGGGTGATATGGGGGCTGCATTAGTACAATACATAGTCCCAGCAGTGAAGCACAGAGGTGGGATTGGGATGATACGGGGCCTGCATGAGTACAATGTATAGTCGCAGCAGTGAAGAACAGAGGTGGGATTGGTATGATATGGGGGCTGCATTAGTACAACATATAGTCCCAGCAGTGAAGCACAGAGGTGGGAGTGTGATGATATGGGGGCTGCATGAGTACAATGAATAGTCCCAGCAGTGAAGCACAGAGGTGGGAGTGTGATGATATGGGGGCTGCATGAATACAATGTATAGTCCCAGCAGTGAAGCACAGAGGTGGGAGTGTGATGATATGGGGACTGCATGAGTACAATGTATAGTCCCAGCAGTGAAGCACAGAGGTGGGATTGGGATGATATGGGGGCTGCATTAGTACAACATATAGTCCCAGCAGTGAAGCACAGAGGTGGGATTGGAATGATATGGGGGCTGCATTAGTACAATGTTTAGTCCCAGCAGTGAAGCACAGAGGGGGTGAGTGTGATGATATGGGGGCTGCATGAGCACAATGTATAGTCTCAGCAGTGAAGCACAGAGGTGGGATTGGGATGATATGGGAGCTGCACTAGTACAATGTATAGTCCCAACAGTGAAGCACAGAGGTGGGAGTATGATGATATGGGGCCTGCATGAGTACAATGTATAGTCCCTGCAGTGAAGCACAGAGGGGGGAGTGTGATGATATGGGGGCTGCATGAGTACCATGTATAGTCCCAACAGTGAAGCACAGAGGTGGGAGTGTGATGATATGGGGCCTGCATGAGTACAAAGTATAGTCCCTGCAGTGAAGCACAGAGGGGGGAGTGTGATGATATGGGGGCTGCATGAGTACAATGTATAGTCCCAGCAGTGAAGCACAGAGGTGGGAGTGTGATGATATGGGGGCTGCTTGAGTACAATGAATAGTCCCAGAAGTGAAGCACAGAGGTGGGATTGGGATGATATGGGGTCTGCATTAGTACAATGTATAGTCCCAGCAGTAAAGCACAGAGGTGGGAGTGGGATTATATGGGGGCTGCATGAATACAATGTATAGTCCCAGTAGTGAAGCACAGAGGTGGGAGTGTGATGATATGGGGGCTGCATGAGTACAATGTATAGTCCCAGCAGTGAAGCACAGAGGTGGGATTGGTATGATATGGGGGCTGCATTAGTACAACATATAGTCCCAGCAATAAAGCTAAGAGGTAGGAGTGTGATGATATGGGGGCTGCATGAGTACAATGTATAGTCCCAGCAGTGAAGCACAGAGGTCGGACTGGAATGATATGGGGGCTGCATTAGTACAATGTTTAGTCCCAGCAGTGAAGCACAGAGGGGGGGACTGTGATGATATGGGGGCTGCATGAGTACAATGTATAGTCTCAGCAGTGAAGCACAGAGTTGGGAGTGTAATTATATGGGGGCTGTATGAGTAAAAAGTATAGTCCCAGCAGTGAAGCACAGAGGTGGGAGTGTGATGATATGGGGGCTGCATGAGTACAATGTATAGTCCCAGCATATAGTCCCAGCAGTGAAGCACAGAGGTGGGATTGGAATGATATGGGGGCTGCATTAGTACAATGTTTAGTCCCAGCAGTGAAGCACAGAGGGGGTGAGTGTGATGATATGGGGGCTGCATGAGTACAATGTATAGTCTCAGCAGTGAAGCACAGAGGTGGGATTGGGATGATATGGGGGCTGCATGAGTACAATGTATAGTCCCAACAGTGAAGCACAGAGGTGGAGTGTGATGATATGGGGGCTGCATGAGTACAATGTATAGTCCCAGCAGTGAAGCACAGAGGTGGGAGTGTGATGATATGGGGGCTGCATGAGTACAATGTATCGTCCCAGCAGTGAAGCACAGAAGTGGCATTGGGATGATATGGAGGATGCATTAGTACAATGTATAGTCCCAGCAGTGAAGCACAGAGGTGGGAGTGTGATGATATGGGGACTGTATGAGTACAATGTATAGTCCCAGCAGTGAAGCACAGAGGTGGGATTGGGGTGATATGGGGGCTGCATTAGTGCAATGTATAGTCCCAGCAGTGAAGCACAGAGGTGGGATTGGGATGATACGGGGCCTGCATGAGTACAATGTATAGTCGCAGCAGTGAAGAACAGAGGTGGGATTGGTATGATATGGGGGCTGCATTAGTACAACATATAGTCCCAGCAGTGAAGCACAGAGGTGGGAGTGTGATGATATGGGGGCTGCATGAGTACAATGAATAGTCCCAGCAGTGAAGCACAGAGGTGGGAGTGTGATGATATGGGGGCTGCATGAATACAATGTATAGTCCCAGCAGTGATGCACAGAGGTGGGAGTGTGATGATATGGGGACTGCATGAGTACAATGTATAGTCCCAGCAGTGAAGCACAGAGGTGGGATTGGGATGATATGGGGGCTGCATTAGTACAACATATAGTCCCAGCAGTGAAGCACAGAGGTGGGATTGGAATGATATGGGAGCTGCACTAGTACAATGTTTAGTCCCAGCAGTGAAGCACAGAGGGGGTGAGTGTGATGATATGGGGGCTGCATGAGTACAATGTATAGTCTCAGCAGTGAAGCACAGAGGTGGGATTGGGATGATATGGGAGCTGCACTAGTACAATGTATAGTCCCAACAGTGAAGCACAGAGGTGGGAGTGTGATGATATGGGGCCTGCATGAGTACAATGTATAGTCCCTGCAGTGAAGCACAGAGGGGGGAGTGTGATGATATGGGGGCTGCATGAGTACCATGTATAGTCCCAACAGTGAAGCACTGAGGTGGGATTGGGATGATATGTATGATGGATTAGTACAATGTATAGTCCCAGCAGTGAAGCACAGAGGTGGGAGTGTGATGATATGGGGGCTGCTTGAGTACAATGAATAGTCCCAGAAGTGAAGCACAGAGGTGGGATTGGGATGATATGGGGTCTGCATTAGTACAATGTATAGTCCCAGCAGTAAAGCACAGAGGTGGAAGTGGGATTATATGGGGGCTGCATGAATACAATGTATAGTCCCAGCAGTGAAGCACAGAGGTGGGAGTGTGATGATATGGGGACTGCATGAGTACAATGTATAGTCCCAGCAGTGAAGCACAGAGGTGGGATTGGTATGATATGCGGGCTGCATTAGTACAACATATAGTCCCAGCAATGAAGCTAAGAGGTAGGAGTGTGATGATATGGGGGCTGCATGAGTACAATGTATAGTCCCAGCAGTGAAGCACAGAGGTCGGACTGGAATGATATGGGGGCTGCATTAGTACAATGTTTAGTCCCAGCAGTGAAGCACAGAGGGGGGGACTGTGATGATATGGGGGCTGCATGAGTACAATGTATAGTCTCAGCAGTGAAGCACAGAGGTGGGATTGGGATGATATGGGAGCTGCACTAGTACAATGTATAGTCCCAACAGTGAAGCACAGAGGTGGGAGTGTGATGATATGGGGCCTGCATGAGTACAATGTATAGTCCCTGCAGTGAAGCACAGAGGGGGGAGTGTGATGATATGGGGGCTGCATGAGTACCATGTATAGTCCCAACAGTGAAGCACAGAGGTGGGAGTGTGATGATATGGGGCCTGCATGAGTACAAAGTATAGTCCCTGCAGTGAAGCACAGAGGGGGGAGTGTGATGATATGGGGGCTGCATGAGTACAATGTATAGTCCCAGCAGTGAAGCACAGAGGTGGGAGTGTGATGATATGGGGGCTGCTTGAGTACAATGAATAGTCCCAGAAGTGAAGCACAGAGGTGGGATTGGGATGATATGGGGTCTGCATTAGTACAATGTATAGTCCCAGCAGTAAAGCACAGAGGTGGGAGTGGGATTATATGGGGGCTGCATGAATACAATGTATAGTCCCAGTAGTGAAGCACAGAGGTGGGAGTGTGATGATATGGGGACTGCATGAGTACAATGTATAGTCCCAGCAGTGAAGCACAGAGGTGGGATTGGTATGATATGGGGGCTGCATTAGTACAACATATAGTCCCAGCAATAAAGCTAAGAGGTAGGAGTGTGATGATATGGGGGCTGCATGAGTACAATGTATAGTCCCAGCAGTGAAGCACAGAGGTCGGACTGGAATGATATGGGGGCTGCATTAGTACAATGTTTAGTCCCAGCAGTGAAGCACAGAGGGGGGGAGTGTGATGATATGGGGGCTGCATGAGTACAATGTATAGTCTCAGCAGTGAAGCACAGAGTTGGGAGTGTAATTATATGGGGGCTGTATGAGTAAAAAGTATAGTCCCAGCAGTGAAGCACAGAGGTGGGAGTGTGATGATATGGGGGCTGCATGAGTACAATGTATAGTCCCAGCATATAGTCCCAGCAGTGAAGCACAGAGGTGGGATTGGAATGATATGGGGGCTGCATTAGTACAATGTTTAGTCCCAGCAGTGAAGCACAGAGGGGGTGAGTGTGATGATATGGGGGCTGCATGAGTACAATGTATAGTCTCAGCAGTGAAGCACAGAGGTGGGATTGGGATGATATGGGGGCTGCATGAGTACAATGTATAGTCCCAACAGTGAAGCACAGAGGTGGAGTGTGATGATATGGGGGCTGCATGAGTACAATGTATAGTCCCAGCAGTGAAGCACAGAGGGGGGGAGTGTGATGATATGGGGGCTGCATGAGTACAATGTATCGTCCCAGCAGTGAAGCACAGAAGTGGCATTGGGATGATATGGAGGATGCATTAGTACAATGTATAGTCCCAGCAGTGAAGCACAGAGGTGGGAGTGTGATGATATGGGGACTGTATGAGTACAATGTATAGTCCCAGCAGTGAAGCACAGAGGTGGGATTGGGGTGATATGGGGGCTGCATTAGTGCAATGTATAGTCCCAGCAGTGAAGCACAGAGGTGGGATTGGGATGATACGGGGCCTGCATGAGTACAATGTATAGTCGCAGCAGTGAAGAACAGAGGTGGGATTGGTATGATATGGGGGCTGCATTAGTACAACATATAGTCCCAGCAGTGAAGCACAGAGGTGGGAGTGTGATGATATGGGGGCTGCATGAGTACAATGAATAGTCCCAGCAGTGAAGCACAGAGGTGGGAGTGTGATGATATGGGGGCTGCATGAATACAATGTATAGTCCCAGCAGTGAAGCACAGAGGTGGGAGTGTGATGATATGGGGACTGCATGAGTACAATGTATAGTCCCAGCAGTGAAGCACAGAGGTGGGATTGGGATGATATGGGGGCTGCATTAGTACAACATATAGTCCCAGCAGTGAAGCACAGAGGTGGGATTGGAATGATATGGGAGCTGCACTAGTACAATGTTTAGTCCCAGCAGTGAAGCACAGAGGGGGTGAGTGTGATGATATGGGGGCTGCATGAGTACAATGTATAGTCTCAGCAGTGAAGCACAGAGGTGGGATTGGGATGATATGGGAGCTGCACTAGTACAATGTATAGTCCCAACAGTGAAGCACAGAGGTGGGAGTGTGATGATATGGGGCCTGCATGAGTACAATGTATAGTCCCTGCAGTGAAGCACAGAGGGGGGAGTGTGATGATATGGGGGCTGCATGAGTACCATGTATAGTCCCAACAGTGAAGCACTGAGGTGGGATTGGGATGATATGTATGATGGATTAGTACAATGTATAGTCCCAGCAGTGAAGCACAGAGGTGGGAGTGTGATGATATGGGGGCTGCTTGATTACAATGAATAGTCCCAGAAGTGAAGCACAGAGGTGGGATTGGGATGATATGGGGTCTGCATTAGTACAATGTATAGTCCCAGCAGTAAAGCACAGAGGTGGAAGTGGGATTATATGGGGGCTGCATGAATACAATGTATAGTCCCAGCAGTGAAGCACAGAGGTGGGAGTGTGATGATATGGGGACTGCATGAGTACAATGTATAGTCCCAGCAGTGAAGCACAGAGGTGGGATTGGTATGATATGCGGGCTGCATTAGTACAACATATAGTCCCAGCAATGAAGCTAAGAGGTAGGAGTGTGATGATATGGGGGCTGCATGAGTACAATGTATAGTCCCAGCAGTGAAGCACAGAGGTCGGACTGGAATGATATGGGAGCTGCATTAGTACAATGTTTAGTCCCAGCAGTGAAGCACAGAGGGGGGGAGTGTGATGATATGGGGGCTGCATGAGTACAATGTATAGTCTCAGCAGTGAAGCACAGAGGTGGGAGTGTAATGATATGGGGGCTGTATGAGTAAAAAGTATAGTCCCAGCAGTGAAGCACAGAGGTGGGAGTGTGATGATATGGGGGCTGCATGAGTACAATGTATAGTCCCAGCATATAGTCCCAGCAGTGAAGCACAGAGGTGGGATTGGAATGATATGGGGGCTGCATTAGTACAATGTTTAGTCCCAGCAGTGAAGCACAGAGGGGGTGAGTGTGATGATATGGGGGCTGCATGAGTACAATGTATAGTCCCAGCAGTGAAGCACAAAGGTGGGAGTGTGATGATATGGGGGCTGCATGAGTACAATGTATAGTCCCAGCAGTGAAGCACAGAGGTGGGATTGGGGTGATATGAGGGCTGCATGAGTACAATGTATAGTCCCAGCAGTGAAGCACAGAGGTGGGATTGGGATAATATGGGGGCTGCATGAGTACAATGTATAGTCCCAGCAGTGAAGCACAGAGGGGGGAGTGTGATGATATGGGGACTGCATGAGTACAACGTATAGTCCCAGGAGTGAAGCACAGAGGGGGGAGTGTGATGATATGGGGGCTGCATTAGTACAATATATAGTCCCAGCAGTGAAGCACAGAGGAGGGAGTGTGATGATATGGCGGCTGCATGAGTACAATGTTTAGTCCCAGCAGTGAAGCACAGATGTGGGATTGGGATAATATGGGGTCTGCATTAGTACAATGTATAGTCCCAGCAGTGAAGCACAGAGGGGGGAGTGTGATGATATGGGGACTGCATGAGTACAATGTATAGTCCCAGCAGTGAAGCACAGAGGTGGGATTGGGATGATATGGGGGCTGCATTAGTACAATGTATAGTCCCAGCAGTGAAGCACAGAGGTGGGATTGGGATAATATGGGGGCTGCATGAGTACAATGTAAAGTCCCAGCAGTGAAGCACAGAGGGGGCAGTGTGATGATATGGGGGCTGCATTAGTACAATACATAGTCCCAGCAATGAAGCACAGAGGTGGGAGTGTGATGATATGGGGGCTGCATGAGTACAATGTATAGTCCCAGCAGTGAACCACAGAGGTGGGAGTGTAATTATATGGGGGCTGCAGGAGTACAATGTATAGTCCCAGTAGTGAAGCACAGAGGTGAGATTGGGATGATATGGGTGCTGCATGAGTGCAATGTATAGTCCCAGCAGTGAAACACAGAGGTGGGATTGGGGTGATATGGGGTCTGCATTAGTACAATACCTAGTCCCAGCAGTGAAGCACAGAGGTGAGATTGGGATGATACGGGGGCTGCATGAGTACAATGTATAGTCCCAGCAGTGAAGGACAGAGATGGGAGTGTGATGATATGGGGGCTGCATGAGTACAATGTATAGTCCCAGCAGTGAAGCACAGAGATGGGAGTGTGATGATATGGGGGCTGCATAAGTACAATGTATAGTCCCAGCTGTGAAGCACAGAGGGGGGAGTGTGATGATATGGGGGCTGCATGCGTACAATGTATAGTCCCAGCAGTGAAGCCCAGAGGTGGGATTGGGATTATATGTATGGTGGATTAGTACAATGTATAGTCCCAGCAGTGAAGCACAGAGGTGGGATTGGGATGATATGTGGGCTGCATTAGTACAATGTATAGTCCCAGCAGTGAAGCACAGAGGTGGGAGTGTGATGATATGGGGGCTGCATGAGTACAATGTATAGTCCCAGCAGTGAAGCCCAGAGGTGGGATTGGGATTATATGTATGGTGGATTAGTACAATGTATAGTCCCAGCAGTGAAGCACAGAGGTGGGATTGGGATGATATGTGGGCTGCATTAGTACAATGTATAGTCCCAGCAGTGAAGCACAGAGGTGGGAGTGTGATTATATGGGGGCTGCATGAGTACAATGTATAGTCCCAGCAGTGAAGCACAGAGGTGGGATTGGGATGATATGGGGGCTGCATGAGTACAATGTATAGTCCCAGCAGTGAAGCACAGAGGTGGGAGTGTGATTATATGGAAGCTGAATGAGTACCATGTATAGTCCCAGCAGTGAAGCACAGAGGTGGGAGTGTGATGATATGGGGGCTGCATTAGTACAATACATAGTCCCAGCAGTGAAGCACAGAGGGGGGTATGGGGTGATATTATGCGGGCTGCATGAGTACAATGTATAGTCCCCGCAGTGAAGCACAGAGGTGGGAGTGTGATTATATGGGGGCTGCATGAGTACAATGTATAGTCCCAGCAGTGAAGCACAGAGGTGGGATTGGGATGATATGGGGGCTGCATGAGTACAATGTATAGTCCCAGCAGTGAAGCCCAGAGGTGGGAGTGTGATGATATGGCATGAGTACAATGTATAGTCCCAGCAGTGAAGCACAGAGGTGGGATTGTTGTGATATGGGGGCTGCATTAGTACAATACATAGTCCCAGCAGTGAAGCACAGAGGTGGGATTGGGATGATATGGGGCTGCATGAGTATAATGTATAGTCCCAGCAGTGAAGCACAGAGGTGGGATTGGGATGATATGGGGACTGTATGAGTACAATGTATGGTCCCAGCAGTAAAGCACAGAGGTGGGAGTGTGATGATATGAGGCTGCATTAGTGAAATTAAGGTCTTAGAGGCTCCATTTACCTTTCATATCCCCTTAACCTTCAAACTGTCACTTGACAACAAACCGTTACACCAACCTTGCCATTATGGCTACCTGAAATAAATACACTGACACCAGAGTTTGGCTAAATATGGAAAGGTCACGTTTATTAATTTAATAAAATTTCTTATTGGGTAATAGCATACCCCAAATCAAATTTAATGACACAAAAATGCACCAGCATTTGAACATGAACTTGGATCCCCCCGTGGCAGAGCAAGAGGGGGAGGAAAGAACCTGTAGCAAGCATAGGCCAACCATTAGCTAGACCACAGAATCACGACTTAGGGTGGGTATGCTACAGGATCCCCTCCACCCCTCGTATACCCCGCCTACGTGCCAGATCCCAATTTCACCGCCAACAAAGAATACTCTTTCCACCAACAACCACATAGCCTTTCCCGTGACCTTTCCTTACCTTTATCATATCCTCCAGTATCCTCCTGATGTCCTCCAGGAACTGGTCATTACCCGCCTCGTTTATGTGAACTCCGTCTTGCCTGAATATCTTCTCCCTTTTTGCTGCTATTAACGGATGTTCCAACACTAGGCCTCCTATGTCCCTCACTGCCTTGGCTGCTACCGGATTAATCTTTCTTCTGGATCTATAGCCCGCCCTTTGCGTGCCTGTATTCCTCCAAAACAATCTTGAGATCATGTTTGACCATACTATTCTTACGCCCTGCCATGCTATCACCAACCATCTCATTACTTCCTTTATCTTCTCCTCCAATTCTCTTAGTGGATATGATCCAATATTGTTCCCACCCAAATGTATAATCAACACATCCGGGTGCCCCCATCTCTGCCTTGCCTGCTGTATGGTGCCTACCAAATCTTCCCACTTCATTCCCTGCTTGCCTATCCATCTAATACTGGCCTCAGTGTGTTTAAAACCTAAATGCACCCCTTTGGCCAATGACGCATCCCTAACGTGTGCCCAGTATACGTATGAGTGTCCTACCACCCATATCCCCAAATCTCCTCCTGCAATAAGATGGAGAAAAACATTGTCATTTAGGTTGGTTCATTATTACAGGAGAAAATCATTCTTCTAGACGTTATTACAGCCCCCATTCAACCTAATGTAGGACTTGTATGCCGGAGATTTCCATCTACCCATATTTTTAATCTGCTTAGCCGAGCACCCGCTGCTTGCCGCACTAGTTGCTGCCCCGATTATAAATGAATGCAGGGCGTAGTACGCATTTGTCCAACCTAGCTTCTTTACAACCCGCTCTAGCACCTTCCAAAATTGAAAAATTGTGACGCTAGTCCCATCCTTATGCCTAACAAAATGCAGGCCTACTGCCCTTTCTGCTAACATATATTCTTTTACGGCAGCTACTGGGCAAGAGACACCTTCTACTGCTCGCAATGATACCCATACGCCTTTACCAGCTGTATCCGTCTTTGATTTCATGATCAAAACCAATATTGCCCTCTCACCCCATCTCACATCCACTTGCCTTAGACCTCTGTCTGTGTCTTTTTTATTCTTAGCCAACAATTCTCCTATCCTCAATGCTCCGTGAAAAGCCAGTGAAAATGCCACTCTGAATACCAGCGCCTCGTCCTTATCAAAACATACTTCTTTAAGTACCGCTATCATCTCCTTACCCATCCTTTCTCCTTCCAATCACTGGGCCATTCGCCCACACTCCATCTACCTTGAAAATATGCCCCGAAACCGATACTGCCTGCTGCATCCGTAAACAACTCCAATTCCTCTACTGACTTCACCTCCTCCCATATCCTGACTCCATTAAATTAATCTAAAAATGAATCCCATACCCTGAGATCCTCATTTCTCTATTCACATGGACCATATGCTCGGGTTGCTTAGCCCCTTTTGTTCCCATCTCCAACCTCCTTTTGAATAACCTACCCACTGGTATCACTCTGCACGCAAAATTTAAGGCCCCCCGCAGTCTCTGCATCTCCCTTAGTGTCACTTTATTTCTCTTCAACATCCTTTTAATCATTTGTCTTGCCTTATCAATCTTATCGGCCGGAAGCTCGCACTGCCCTCTCGCTGAATCTATCATAATTCCCAGAAAAACAAGCCTTGCTCCTGGCCCTTACAACCTTTCTTCTGCAACTGGCACCCCCAATTCTTTTAACATGACTTCCAACTCCTCTTTCCAGATTCTACATTCCACAGTTTTGGCCCTACCAACTACCAGAAAATCATCTAAGTAGTGAGCCATATTCTCACATCCTGTCCTTTTCGTAAACAACCAATGCAAAAAGGAACTAAACTTTTCAACAATTGAACAAGAAACACCCCATGGGCAAACACTTATCTATATAATAACAACCATCAAACTTACAACCCATCAAATTAAAGCTACCCGGATTCAAAGGTAACAATCTAAAAGCAGACTCCACATCAATCTTTGCCATCAAGGCTCCTTTCCCTAGCTGTTTCACGATATTCACTGCACTATCAAAAGATTGATATTGCACTGAGGAATCCAACTTATCAATTGCGTCATTGACTGAATCTCCCCTGGGGTAAGACAGGTGCTGTATCATCCTGTATTTTCCATTTTCTTTTTTAGGTACCACCCTGAGGGGAGACACAATCAAATCCTCACAAGGCTTCTCATTAAATGGCCCCACCATTCTACCCAGTTTAACCTCCTTCTCCAACTTCTCTGCCAACACCCCGGGAAATTCTGCTGCAAATTTCAGGTTTCTAGCCTGCATTGCCCCTTTAACCTCCGTTTTAACTGAAATGTCTTTCCTCTCTCAGCGGATATGCCACTAATTCCTTAATAATTCTATCGATTCTCAGCAGAGTTTTGACCATTTCCTGCCACTCCTGCCCCATTACTGTTGCTCCCGTGCCCTCAAAAGGAAAATTTATTGCTGGCACCAGCATTACTCCTTCTACAATCTATGCCTGGGTGAGCGCCCCCGCAGTATCTACATGCATGCTTGTATTAACATGCGTTCCCCCTATCACATCTTTTGTCATTGAACGCCCAGCACTCCCTTACCTCTGTCCTAACTGATTTTGCCTGCCCCATTGGTTTACCACTTTGTGCATTCGATACCTTCATTAACCGTGTCCACATATCAAGTATTTTTACTCTGAAATCCTTTCTTCCCTTCCCTCCTAATTGTAAATTCCCCTTCCTCAATTCCCTATCATAATCCTTCCAGGCGAAACCGCCGTATGTCTATAGCACTCGGCTTTTAAGTGGATGTACCGCAGTACCCCCTTTGCTTTATCAGGGTTAGCCACTATAAAGAATTCTGCATACATTACTATTCCCTTCACCCACTCTGAAGCGTTTGCCTTGCCTTCCTCCCCTTACCTTCATCCCCCCTGGACTTAAATGCCAGTGCATCCCTAGTCATCTCGAAAACGTCCACATACCTGCCCCTCTGCGCTTTCCTGACCACTCTCGCTTTCAAATGCGTGGGAAGGGGTAAAAGTTTGGTCCCTGCTACTTCATCATCTAAATTTACCTAATTATCACTGCTATCCCCTTCCTCTGATACCTCCTTCACCACCCTTCTTTTTCCTTGTTTTGCATATATCCGTTTAACAGTTTTTAATATTACCATCCGCAGAATCAAATTCAGTAGAACTCTCAGATGAATCTGATTCACTACTTCCACTATAATACATTTTCTTACCTTGTTTCTGCTGCTGCTTGGGAAACTCCTTCTGCCCTTCCTTGCCCACTGCTGCCATTCTCTGCAATGCTGAACTGTCTCCAGCTCCCTCTTTGTCCTTTGCTCCTTTAGGCGCTGCATGCCCTCTGTCCCCCCTCTGTAAAATATCCACATTTGCAGTAGCATCATCCCACCCCCCTTATGGCTGTTATGCCACCCAGGGCACTGGCCTGCCCTTGTGTTGCTGTGTACATTCTTATTTGTACTCTTAACATCCTTTCCCCCCTCCCCTGCATCAACCATCATGTAGGTATTGCCCTCAACATCCCTGATTACCCTGTGGCGCTCTGACCTAACTCCCCTCCTGATCGCTTCCATCCGCTTTCCAGTTATTGCAGTGATGCCTCAATATCGAGGCATCCTGCAATAACCTTTTTTACCCCTCTGGTGCAGAGAGAGCCACTCTGTGGTCCTCTCTGCACCGGCCATCAATGGCCTCAATCGTTGGTGGGTGGGAGCCGAAGTGGGAGGCGGGTGGGTGGCCATCGATGGCTTGTTATAGAGAGAGGGGGCGGGATCAGGGGTGTGGTCACCAGGGGCGCGCACAGACACATGCGCTTGCACGGGGGGTGGCGGCTGGGCGCGTGCATGGGGAGCAAGTGGGAACCGCTATACTACGGAAAATGTTTGTATGAAAAGTGGGAGAGAGGGGGGTGGGAAATAAAAATCAAATGTGTCTATGGGATCTGGGAGGGGGTGGGGGTTGACCTGGGGGGGGGAGCTACACTACAGAAAAAATAAAATAAAAATAAAAATAAATTTTTTTTTGTAAACAGACAGCTGCCAGTACCCAAGATGGCTCCTAATAAGTTAGAGGGGAAGGGTTAGAGAGCTGTTTTTTTTGGGGGGGTCAGGGTGTTTGGGGGCTAAGGGGGATCCTACACAGCAGCATATGTAAATATGCTATTAAAAAAAGATAACTTTTATTTTAGTACTGGCAGACTTTCTGCCAGTACTTAAGATGGCAGGGAAAATTGTGGGGTGGGGGAGAGAAGAGAGCTGTGTGGGAGGGATCAGGGGGTGTGATGTGTCAGGTCGGAGGCTGATCTCTACACTAAAGCTAAAATTAACCCTGCAAGCTCCCTAAAGCTACCTAATTATCCCCTTCACTGCTGAGCATAATACACATGTGATGCGCAACAGCATTTATCGGCCTTCTAATTACCAAAAAGCAACGCCAAAGCCATATATGTCTGCTATTTCTGAACAAAGTGAATTCCAGAGAAGCATTTACAACCATTTGTGCCATAATTGCACAAGCTGTTTGTAAATCATTTCAGTGAGAAAGCTAAAATTGAGAAAAATTTTACGATTTTTTTAATTTGATCGCATTTGGCGTTGAAATGGTGGCATGAAATATACCAAGATTGGCCTAGATCAATACTTGGGGTTGTCTACTACACTACATAATTGCACAAGTTGTTTGTAAATAATTTCAGTGAGAAACCAAAAGTTTGTGAAAAAATTTGTGAAAGAGTGAACAATTTTTTTTATTTGATCGCATTTGGCGGTGAAATGGTGGCATGAAATATACCAAAATGGGCCTAGATCAATACTTTGGGATGTCTTCTAAAAAAATATATATATATACATGTAAAGGGATATTTAGGGATTCATGAAAGATATCAGTGTTCCAATGTAACTAGCACTAATTTTGAAAAAAAAAAATGGTTTGGAAATAGCAAAGTGCTATTTGTACTTATTGCCCTATCACTTGCAAAAAAAAAGCAAAGAACATGTAAACATTAGGTATTTCTAAACTCAGGACAAATTTAGAAACTATTTAGCATGGGTGTTTTTTGGTGTTTGTAGATGTGTAACAGATTTTGGGGGTCAAAGTTAGAAAAAGTGTGTGTTTTTCCATTTTTCCTCATATTTTATATATTTTTTTTATAGTAATTTATAAGATATGATGAAAATAATGGTATCTTTAAAAAAGTCCATTTTATGGCAAGAAAAACTGTATATAATATGTGTGGGTACAGTAAATGAGTAAGAGGAAAATTACAGCTAAACACAAACACAGCAAAAATGTAAAAATAGCCTTGGTCCCAAACGGACAGAAAATGGAAAAGTGTTGTGGTCATTAAGGGGTTAAGAATGGCAGAACATCGCTCCAGAAATGTATGCAATACTGGTATCCTCCATGCCGAGTATGATTGAGTCGGTAATGAAAAATAAATGTGTACATACTAAGTATTGAAAAAATAAAAGATTTTTATATCCATAATAAAAGGTGAGCTGACTTTTGTTGCATTGAAGAGTGTGTATATATATATATATATATATATATATATATATATATATATATATATATATATAAAATTTAATATGTGATTGAATGATGTCACTGGCTAGCCTTTTCTACTCATGTATGGAGTCTGGATTAGCAAGTAGAGAGGGAGTCTGGCCATTAAAATTGAATTGCAACAATCAGGTGTTGATGTATTCAAAAAGTGAATTTCATTCAAGGCTACAGATAAATGTGCTTTTAGGTCTCTTTAAACTCTTATTCTACTTTCAACATCTGCACTTATGATAAGACTTTTGAAAATTGTGTGTCCTTTTAAATACATCTTACATTTCTTAAAAATAAATTACAGAAAAAGACAGCAAAATAAATATTGAATAACAGAGTCAGATTGTATAAATAAACATTTTATATTATATTAGTGCGGCATACGTTGTACAATTCTTATGCTATTTAAATGGAACACCTTTTTATAGGAAATTTCTGTTGTGTTGCTACAGACTAACATATCAACCAAGTCTAAACATTTTTAAAACAAATCAATTTCGTATTTGCAGAATTTGATATTCAATAATCAAACTCCATTTACCACTTGCTTGTTTGAAGGAGGTAATCTGGGCTTGAATCTGCAGACAACATGTTATTATTATGTATTGTTTTGCAGTTCTTATCAGTTAAAGCAAATAAGAGAAGATATATGTAGCAGGGTTAGCCTTTAGATGTTTTCAGGGTGTCTTTTCCAGGTCTGAGAAACAGAAAAGCTACAATTTTCAGAGGTAAATTACATGAACAAAAGTGGCAAAATAAATAATGAACGTACATTACTATGCATAACACTTTATATTAAAATCTGACTCTTTAAAACAAAACCTAATCTGGATGTGCTATGGTAGTTCCAATTTTTAGAACACATTTGCCAAGAGCAACAATTTGAAGAATTGTGTATTGTGTAAACTACATTATGATATATGACTTGGAAAATGTGTGCTAAAGTAGGATTATTATTCTCAGCTTGAAGTTGCTGTATGATCCCTTGAATTCTGTCCATCTAATAGCCTATTTGCACTTCACTGTTTAAAAGCCTGGTAGCTTTATTAGAGCTGTTCATGTGTCTCATCCCCTCACGACCTGAACAGGATAAATGCTCGGCTTTCTACATTCACTTGTTCACCAGTGATGTGATCTTTTTAGCTTTTATCTAAGGTTTAACTTGGATCATTTGCTTCTGTCCTTTGCTCCGTATAAAAGTCAAATATACAATTAACTATACTTACTGGTGGGATAACCTTCACCTCTCACATGCCTGCAAGGTCTTTACACAGTGTTCCAAATTCTGCAAAAATAACTTTTTTTTGTCTGCCAGAAGAAATGCTGTTGTCATGGACAGCACAGATGTTTTGTTTTTTCCCCCCCAGAAAGGTCATAAAATAATACAATCAGTGTAGCAAACGTGCAATATTTACAGTGGTATCATTTATTTTATGCTTCCCCATGTATTGGGAAATATGTGACCCCTGAACTCCCCACTCCAAAATATTTTAGATTTTATTTGCTTCATATATTTTTATATATAATTTTATAACATTTGTAGGGCATGAGTGGTATGGCCCCTCAACATTTGCTTCACCTTTATTCAAGATTTGAGAGGTTAAACCGCACTGGCATTTAGTAGACAAAATGGTAGTGATAGGGTCATGGCTGGATTATGGGTGAGGTCATACCTCTAGAGCGGGGTCACAGATAATCCCTTAAAGGGACAGTAAACATGAATGAACCATTCAAAGAAAAGATTAGTCTGAGAATAACAAGTAGATGTATTTTTAAAGTTTCATTAGCTATTTAAATATTGACAAAATAAGTGTAAAGTTTTAGTGTCTATAAAACAATGGGAGCTGCCATGTTGTAACTTAGGTTACATTCTCTAACACAAAATCAGGTGTGTGTACACACACACACCAAAGCAGCGCAATGAACCTGAAAGTTACCAATTGAATGGCATATATTAAAAATATATAGCATTACCTAACATAAATATGTAGATTCACAAAAATAAAAAATATAACACAAAGTCCAGTAGTGTAAATACAAAGAAAGTTCTTTATACTGGTTCTGAAAAAATAATCAAAATAAAGCAAAAGACTCCAGCAGCTCCTCTGGAACAAGTGATTCCACAGACCTTGATTGCAAACACGTTTTTCTCTGAAAGTAGAGAAGAGAAGAGCGCGGACTTAAATGCAGAGTAATAACAGTTTAATATAACACACACGACAAATGGCCACTCACAAGATAAAAGTATAAAATCAGCATATGTGTAACAATAACACCAAGGACTTATCGTCTCATGCCGGCATCTTTCTGTGTCACAAAGATGTCAGAGTTAGCGTGTCCCTCCACTGCCTTCCAAGTGTGGCCAAATCCAAGTTGTCAGAGTGAGTCCGTGAGGAGTATCTCCAAACAAAGTTCATGCGATAGTATCAGACATAAACCACTGTTATTATGCCTGTGTTTGAACACTAGGATATGAAGCAAGGAGGATGGCAAGCTAAATAACTTGTATGGCTGTGTAATAACGTTCCTCTGCTTTTATACCTCCAGGCTCGTAGCTGCAGACTTAGAGCTGGGGCGGCTTCACAGGAACGGATGGCTCAGGGGGTGGCAACCTGACAACCTGGATTTGGCCACACTTGGAAGGTAGTGGAGGGACACGCTAACTCTGACATCTTTGTGACACAGAAGGATGCCGGCATGAGACGATAAGTCCTTGGTGTTATTGTTACACATATGCTGATTTTATACTTTTATCTTGTGAGTGGCCATTTGTCGTGTGTGTTATATTAAACTGTTATTACTCTGCATTTGAGTCCGCGCTCTTCTCTTCTCTACTTTCATAGGTTACATTCTCTACTGTGGCCAATTAGGGACAGTTATAAATATAGGTCACTAGAGTGTGCAGCCAATGGCTGTGTGGAATATAACAGTATTCTGCACTTCCATTTTTAATAGGAACTGAGAAGCTCACAACTTCAGAATAGAATTACAGGAAAGGGGGACAAAATAAATAATAAAAGTAAATTGTAGATTTATATGTATATGTACAGGTATACCTCACTTTACAGCGCTTCACTTTACAGCGCTTCGCTAATACAGCGCTTTGTGGAGCTGAAGTTCAACCTCCAAGGATTTTAAAACAGTGCTGTAATCTTCATGAGATTGCAAGAAAAGTGACTGGCACCATTTTATTATGCTTAGTTCACTCTATTTACAGCATTACAGTGCAATCTGTGTCTCAGTGCTATACTCTGGCAAATTGTACTATTATTATTATCGGTTATTTGTAGAGCACCAACAGATTCCGCAGCACGCAACAGATTCTGCAGCGCAGTGATTGTCACTATTTTACAGGTACAGTATTTATTAAATACTGTGCTGTGCGAGTGTTAAACTAAACTTAGCGCTATTGCACACCTAATATAAGTTAATTAAAACGTGTTTTTAAGTTTTTAAACACACTGGCAAGTGAAAAGAAAGCTAAAACTGCCTTGTTTCACTTTAAGGCGGTTTTCACTTTACAGCGGGGCTCCGGTCCCTAACCCGCTGTATGAGTGGGGTATACCTGTATATATATATATATATATATATATATATATATATATATATATATATATATATATATATATATATATATATATATATATATATATATATATATATATATATATATATATAATTTATGAATTTTATATTACCATCTCAAAGTTTTTAATGTCCCTATAAAGCCAGGAGAGGCTGTGGGAGGGAACTAGGAGAGACCTCTCACAACCCATGACAATTAATCAGGATGTGAGATATGTAATATATTCTGCTGCCCTAGACACAGGCTTAGTTGGCTAGCAAAATATGCCCCTGTATATAGATTTATAGTTTGTATTCCCATACCATATTTAGGTTTAATACAAGTGTAGAATGAATTAGTCTTTTTATCTCAATTATAGTTTATGGGGAAACAATCTCTGGACCCCATTCCAAAATATACTTAAAGGGCCATAATACCCAAATGTTTAAACACTTGAAAGTGATGCAGCATAGCTGTAAAAAGCTGATTAGAAAATATCTCCTGAACATCTCTATGTAAAAAAGAAAGATATTTTACCTCAAAAGTTCCTCAGTAGCCACCTCCCATTGTAAAGGATTTCTAAGTAGCATTTTAGTGTGTTTGTCCTGGGACATCTGAAGGGACTAGCATCGTGCACTCTCATACTATTTCACCAATCAGGTAAAGGAAGCTTACTATGAAATCTCATGAGAGTTAAGTGAAATCTCATGAGATCACAGTAAGAGTTCATGACCTCAGCACTGCTGATGCTGATTGGCTGCTGTTAATTTCTTCATTTTTTTTAAATTTGTTTACCTGCAGGTGGGAGCAGCTGAGTATAACTTTTTACACAGAACTTACTCTGCTGAGCTGAGGGAATTGTGAGGTAAAATATCTTCCTTTTTTACATAGAGATGCTCAGGTGATATTTTCCTGTCAGCTTTTTACAGTTATACGGCATCAGTTTCAAGTGATTTAGCATATGAGTATTATGTCCCTTTAAACACAAGAAAAACAAATTAAAACCTCTAAAAAGAAATCCTTATATGTAAGAGTTTTAAAGGATTGTCAGAGGTCTTCATGGAAGCAAAAGATTCTTGGCCAAAACTAAATTATGTCAGATGATAAATTTAGTGTTAATGATGATGTTTAAATATCGGGTTTTCTCTTCACTAATAATATTATCAATACAATTAATATTTTTATATAATTTTGATTTCTTTAAATGAACATATATCTGATTGGTTTTACAGATTAAAAGGGATTTGAACTCTCTTTTTTATACTATATATAAAAAATGTGGGTTTATTAATGTGTAAACTGAGCCTGCACAAGAATTTAAAAGGGACAGTCAACAGCAGAATGTTTGTTGTTTAAAATGATAGATAATCCCTTTATTACCCATTCCCCAGTTTTGCATAACCAACACAGTTATAATAATACACGTTTTACCTCTGTAATTACTTTGTACTTAAGCCTCTGCAGACTGTCAACCCTTATTTCAGTTCTTTTGATAGACTTGCATTTCAGCCAATCAGTGCTAACTCCTAGGTAACTTCACGCACATGAGTTCAATGTTATCTATATGAAACACATTAACTAATGCCCTCTAGTGGTAAAAAAACTGTCAAAATGCTTTCAGATTAGAGGCGGCCTTCAAGGTCTAAGAAATTAGCATATGAACCTCCTAGGTTTACCTTTCAACTAAGAATTATCACCATGCAAGAGGTTGTTACTGTGACATTAATGCTTTTGAGAAATATCAACTACATGGATTATAGCAGGATTATCAAACAGTTTGGTATGGTTTGAATTTGGAAATGTCACAAAAACCCGTGTGATGTATTTCCCAAAGGAATGAGCGTGCAATTAGCGGAGCTGATTGGATAAACGTTGGGTCCCGAGTGGCACTTTTACTGTGTATGTAACCCCTTTACAGGGTTTAAATGCACAGTAGAGCAGGGTCAATAATTGTAAAATGTCCTGTTCTAAAAGATTAGATTATGTAATTTTTTGACTATAAGGTCCTTTAAGCAATTGTTGCTCCTCCCTACATATTTGAAAGGATTCTTATTTTTCTGGAATGTCAGCAATGTACCTAACATAATCATGTTGCTCCTGGACAAATAAATAATTTTAGTTACAATTTATTAACTGAAAGAAAGTGCAGATATAACATGTGCTGGCCCATAAAACATGAGCTTATGAGGCTTAAAGGGACAGTCTACACCAGATTTTTTATTGTTTTAAAAGATAGATAATCCCTTTATTACCCATTTCCCAGTTTTGCATAACCAACACAGTTATAATATTATACTTTTAACCTCTGTGATTATCTTGTATCTAATCTGAAAAGAGGTGGGCTTCAAGGTGTAAGAAATTAGCATATGAACCTCCTAGGTTAAGCTTTCAACTAAGAATACCAAGAGAACAAAGCAAAATCGGTGATAAAAGTAAATTGGAAAATTGTTTAAAATGACATGCTCTATCTGAATCATGAAAGTTTATTTTGGCCTAGACTGTCCCTTTAATCTTTAATAGAAAACATGATTGCTATATTTAAATAATACTTACTAGACTACATTAGCATGTCCCACAAATTGGGAGGCAAGTACCAATGGTGCTACTCAATGTCAACCTGTTGGTCAGGTCAGGGAGGTGAAGCAGAGAGTCAGAGGTTTTAGTGACAGACTAAAGTCAATCCTAGAATTATACAGGAGGAAAAAAGACAAACAAAGATGAAAGTTTATTTAACTTCAGTTATGAACTGAAACAAAGATAGAGCACAGAGAAACACAGGCCAGTAGTATACCTATCAACTAACCAGCATCCTGTGGCATTGCTACAGATTGAGTGGTCTGGTCAGCTACCCACTTGCAGTTTTAAAGGGCTATAGTAGCTGCTCAATCTGTCAGTGACTCCTCCCCTCTTGATGAGGCCCACCTAAAATGACAATGGACCCCTTTTAATGTAGAGTCATTTTGACTTGACTGTCCCTTAAAAGCCAGCACTGGAGCTGCAATGCACTACTTCTCCAGGTCTGAAAATAGCCACTGAGCCAATTATTGGAGGAATATTGCATATCTACCAATTACTGGTTTTGTTCACCTCCTGATCTGCATTTTCAAGCTCAGGAGCTGACATCAGCTGTATCTTTAGCCAATTTATAGCGAGTTATCCCATAGCTATAGGCAACTAATATTGCAATGTTCTAACACATAACAACATATGAAATTGCATTGTTATGTCCCTTTAATTATGCATTGTTATGCCCCTTTAATTATGCATTGTTATGTTCCTTTAATTATAGGCAAATCCATATAAATCCATTGTATTCATCACAGAGAGCTATGAGTTATCTGATACTACAGTTTTGGTAACATATAACTTAATTGTCACAGCATTATCTTCCTCTATATTAAAAAAATACTCAGTTATGTTTAGGAAGTCAGTACATTACAGTGTGTGACATATCACCAGTATTTCATGGGTAATGAAATATATAATTTGTCTGCTCATTAGAGCAACTTAATTAACTTTTTGAAGGGAGTAGTACACAGTGCTCATTTTTATTTATTTATTTTACAGTCTGTTTGCTCTTCCTCTGGAGTCTGCCGCCAATGAAAAATAATATATATATATATATATATATATATACAGTATATACATATATATATATATATATATATATATATATATATATATATGTATATATACTTGTCCCTGAATAACGTGTCTCATTTGGTCCTTCTGTTTCCTTCATCCTTAGCCATTTCTTTTTACTTTATAATTCACTACATTACATCACCTCCATCTCATACCTCCCAACATGTGTGGCTAGGAATTAGGGACTCAGAAAGTTGAGGAGGAAAATCATCATTTTGTGGGTGGGGCTGTGTCAGAAGGGTTTGGCCATGAGTCAATAGTGGGTGGGATTATAGGTGTTTCTGAGTTGTCAGTGGGCGTGTCTGGGAGTTTATGGGTGTGTCGAGCAGTTTGTAGGCTGGTCTAAGCAAAATTCAGTAAAAATGGGGACATATGGCTGTCCCAGAGGGGCTGTGGGACACTATTTAGAATAAGGGACTGTCCTTCTCAAATAGGGGCAGTTGGGAGGTCTGTCATCTATCTCACCAACTAAACTATCCTTATTTAGGCCCTAATAATTGAAATTGCTTCAATGTGGCGATATATTCAAAAGGGATCCATCGTGGGATCAAAATTGTATGGGGAATATTCTAAACAGCTAAAATCAGTGTCTAAAGGCAGTCTCGCTGATAGGTGTTTTACTATACATCTCAGTGGGTGGCGATGCTGCCAATATATTCAAAGCAACATCGCCACCTACATTTAAGATAAAAACTATTGTTTTCCCTCGACTATTATATCTATTCCAAAATCTTCCCTTATTATTATCTAATAAAGACGTTTCAGATTTACAGACCTGGCAATCCAGGTTTATATGGGGGAAGTTTAAACCTTGGATTGCTTTTAAGAAACTAATGCTAAAGCACCAGGCAGCGGGATTGGCCCTCCCAGATTTAAAATGATATAATTGGGCTTCTTTAGTTAAGGTTGCTCTGGAATGTATTACGGAGTTAAAAAAAAATGTATTACTGGATTTAGAGTCTTTCTTAGTAACTCCATTTTCATTAAAGGCTTTTCTACATTGTGCACTGAAGAAACTTCCTCTGAATGTGTCCAAATTGATCTCGTTTAAAAATATTATTATTGCCTGGCAGAAAATTTGTAACCACTTTAAGGTGTCTCCAGTATTTTCGGAGTTTCTTCCAATAATGGGTAACCTGGAATTTATCCCAGGTATAGCACAGGTAGTATTTAGAAGATGGGCGGACCATGGGTTAATATATATTCATCAGATTTTTAGCGCCAATCAAATAATGACATCTGAATCTTTGTTCCAAAAGTTCTCTCTTCCAAGTTCGAATTTATATGCTTATTTTCAATTACGTCATTTTGTTGTGTCTCAGAAATGGAACACTGTAGGATTGTCTGAATTGTCTGATATCATGAAAATCATTAGTAGATTTTCGTTAGGTGTTACTTCTATATCCTTGATATAATGCTGGCTAAGCAGGGTGATTTACATGTTAGTAAATTATATAATTTCTGGATGAGGTACTTTCCTGTTTTGGAAGAGAACAGGATCACTAAGAGCTTTTTGATGTTGGATAAGTTACTGATACCGACATCCTGGAAAGAATCTCATATTAAACTTATCAATAATTATTATTTATCACCAGATAGAATGTTAAGATTTTATCCCTCTCAAAATTTTCTGTGTCATTGTTGTTCTCTTCCTAAAGCGGATATTAGACATTTATTTTGGTCTTGTCCGAAAATATTTCAGCTCTGGCAGAAGATCTGGTTTTGGTATAGTAAATTGTATCAAGATCTTAATGTCTATATCCCAGAAGATATATTTTTTCTTACATGTTCTGACTCCAGAGCTATAAGATTGACTAAAGTTTTAAATACTATTATCCTTACAATTAGACATTTAATATTGAAAAACTGGAAAGATTATGCTGCTCCGAGCTTTTCATTATTTATTAAAGAAATTCAATATCAGATATTATTTGAATCTCATTATACAAAGTTTTCAGCTGAACCCAGGATAAGATCTTTTCTGCTGGACTGGTCTCCACTTATTAAATCCTTTCCATTACATATCCAAAGACGTATATTATCCCCATTTTTAAACTCTATTCCATTTCTTGAGTTAGTAATTGCTAATCTTTTTCCATCATCATGGTTGACGTGAGGTAGGGATATGGGTTTCTTAGTCTTGATATGGTAGGACAAGTTTTAATGTAATTCACAGGGTCTGAACAGAGGTATTATGTGTAAGGGCCATTAAGGGGGATGTTGTGTTCAGGGGTGGGGGGTGGGGGGTGGCGGGGAGGGGCAATGAACTGAGAGAACCTTCTTACATTTTCTTGTGGGTTTTTTTGCTTGTTTTTTCTCACCACCCGGTATTAAAATGTTTAATTTGTTTATTTAAGAAAAAAGCTTTAAAATTCCAGCAGGTTTCAAAATGCAGATTGAACAGAATTTAATGGCATAATGTTTTGTAATATTAATAATGCTTCAGTGTCCTTCTATATTTTTGTTTATGTTACTTTTTATGAAGATGTAATATTGGGCCCTGCGTGGCGTAAGATGTCTAATTTGAATATTACGGCATTGTCTGCTGGTTATAAATAAAGATATATAAAAAAAAAAGATGTAATGTAAATTATCCCTTTACACAATATTGTATGTCAATGCGTTAACAGAAACTCAACCAGTCTCTTACATTACAATAGTGGAATTATGACATCACTAGTACACCAATTGGAGCTGTGGGATTGTGGGTATATGATAGATATTGCAACCAAACTGTAAAAAACATGTTTTTAATATAGAACACATTTGTTACAGTTCAATATTTTAAGTATAACAAGTTTGTCACAGTGTAGTATAACAAGTTTGTTACAATGCAGTCATAATATTATAACAATATTATAACACGTTTTTTATAGTGTGATCATAATATTATAACAAGTTTGTTACAGTGCGATCATAATATTATAACACTTTTGTTACAGTGCGATCATAATATTATATCAAGTTTGTTACAGTGCGATCATAATATTATAACACTTTTGTTACAGTGCGATCATAATATTATAACAAGTTTGTTACAGTGCGATCATAATATTATAACACTTTTGTTACAGTGCGATCATAATATTATAACACTTTTGTTACAGTGCGATCATAATATTATAACAAGTTTGTTACAGTGCGATCATAATATTATAACACTTGTTACAGTGCGATCATAATATTATAACAAGTTTGTTACAGTGCGATCATAATATTATAACACTTGTTACAGTGCGATCATAATATTATAACACTTGTTACAGTGCAATCATAATATTATAACACTTTTGTTACAGTGCGATCATAATATTATAACAAGTTTGTTACAGTGCGATCATAATATTATAACACTTGTTACAGTGCAATCATAATATTATAACACTTTTGTTACAGTCTGATCATAATATTATAACACTTTTGTTACAGTGCGATCACAATATTATAACACTTTTGTTACAGTGCGATCATAATATTATAACACTTGTTACAGTGCAATCATAATATTATAACACTTTTGTTACAGTGCGATCATAATATTATAACAAGTTTGTTACAGTGCAATCATAATATTATAACAAGTTTGTTACAGTGCGATCACAATATTATAACAAGTTTGTTACAGTGCGATCATAATATTATAACACTTGTTACAGTGCAATCATAATATTATAACAAGTTTGTTACAGTGCAATCATAATATTATAACAAGTTTGTTACAGTGCGATCATAATATTATAACAATTTTGTTACAGTGCGATCATAATATTATAACAAGTTTGTTACAGTGCGATCATAATATTATAACACTTGTTACAGTGCGATCATAATATTATAACAAGTTTGTTACAGTGCAATCACAATATTATAACAAGTTTGTTACAGTGCAATCACAATATTATAACAAGTTTGTTACAGTGCGATCACAATATTATAACAAGTTTGTTACAGTGCAATCACAATATTATAACAAGTTTGTTACAGTGCGATCACAATATTATAACAAGTTTGTTACAGTGCAATCACAATATTATAACAAGTTTGTTACAGTGCAATCACAATATTATAACAAGTTTGTTACAGTGCGATCACAATATTATAACAAGTTTGTTACAGTGCAATCACAATATTATAACAAGTTTGTTACAGTGCGATCACAATATTATAACAAGTTTGTTACAGTGCGATCACAATATTATAACAAGTTTGTTACAGTGCAATCACAATATTATAACAAGTTTGTTACAGTGTGATCATAATATAACAAGTTTGTTACAGTGCGATCACAATATTATAACAAGTTTGTATGTGGTTATGCGATCATAATATTATAACATTTGTTACAGTGCGATCATAATATTATAACACTTTTGTTACAGTGCGATCATAATATTATAACACTTTTGTTACAGTGCGATCATAATATTATATCAAGTTTGTTACAGTGCGATCATAATATTATAACAAGTTTGTTACAGTGTGATCATAATATTATAACATTTGTTACAGTGCGATCACAATATTATAACATTTGTTACAGTGCGATCATAATATTATAACACTTGTTACAGTGCGATCATAATATTATAACACTTTTGTTACAGTGCGATCATAATATTATATCAAGTTTGTTACAGTGCAATCATAATATTATAACAAGTTTGTTACAGTGCAATCATAATATTATAACACTTGTTACAGTGCAATCATAATATTATAACACTTTTGTTACAGTGCGATCATAATATTATAACAAGTTTGTTACAGTGCAATCATAATATTATAACACTTTTGTTACAGTGCGATCATAATATTATAACAAGTTTGTTACAGTGCAATCATAATATTATAACACTTTTGTTACAGTGCGATCATAATATTATAACACTTGTTACAGTGCAATCATAATATTATAACAAGTTTGTTACAGTGCAATCATAATATTATAACAAGTTTGTTACAGTGCGATCATAATATTATAACACTTGTTACAGTGCAATCACAATAATTTAAGTATAATAAGTTTGTTGCAATGCAATCATAATGTTATAACACTTTTTTTACAGTGCAATCACAATATTAGAACAAGTTTGTTACAGTGCGATCACAATATTATAACAAGTTTGTTACAGTGCAATCACAATATTATAACAAGTTTGTTACAGTGCGATCACAATATTATAACAAGTTTGTTACAGTGCAATCACAATATTATAACAAGTTTGTTACAGTGCGATCACAATATTATAACAAGTTTGTTACAGTGCAATCACAATATAATAACAAGTTTGTTACAGTGTGATCATAATATAACAAGTTTGTTACAGTGCGATCACAATATTATAACAAGTTTGTATGTGGTTATGCGATCATAATATTATAACATTTGTTACAGTGCGATCATAATATTATAACACTTTTGTTACAGTGCGATCATAATATTATATCAAGTTTGTTACAGTGCGATCATAATATTATAACAAGTTTGTTACAGTGTGATCATAATATTATAACATTTGTTACAGTGTGATCATAATATTATAACAAGTTTGTTACAGTGCGATCATAATATTATAACAAGTTTGTTACAGTGTGATCATAATATTATAACATTTGTTACAGTGCGATCACAATATTATAACAAGTTTGTTACAGTGTGATCATAATATTATAACATTTGTTACAGTGTGATCATAATATTATAACAAGTTTGTTACAGTGCGATCATAATATTATAACAAGTTTGTTACAGTGCGATCATAATATTATAACAAGTTTGTTACAGTGCGATCATAATATTATAACACTTGTTACAGTGCAATCACAATATTATAACAAGTTTGTTACAGTGCAATCACAATATTATAACATTTGTTACAGTGCAATCACAATATTATAACAAGTTTGTTACAGTGCAATCACAATATTATAACAAGTTTGTTACAGTGCAATCACAATATTATAACAAGTTTGTTACAGTGCGATCATAATATTATAACAAGTTTGTTACAGTGCGATCATAATATTATAACAAGTTTGTTACAGTGTGATCATAATATTATAACAAGTTTGTTACAGTGCGATCATAATATTATAACAAGTTTGTTACAGTGCGATCATAATATTATAACAAGTTTGTTACAGTGCAATCACAATATTATAACAAGTTTGTTACAGTGCAATCACAATATTATAACAAGTTTGTTACAGTGCGATCATAATATTATAACAAGTTTGTTACAGTGCGATCACAATATTATAACAAGTTTGTTACAGTGCGATCACAATATTATAACAAGTTTGTTACAGTGCGATCACAATATTATAACAAGTTTGTTACAGTGCAATCACAATATTATAACAAGTTTGTTACAGTGCGATCATAATATTATAACATTTGTTACAGTGCGATCACAATATTATAACAAGTTTGTTACAGTGCGATCACAATATTATAACAAGTTTGTATGTGGTTATGCGATCATAATATTATAACATTTGTTACAGTGCAATCACAATATTATAACAAGTTTGTTACAGTGCGATCATAATATTATAACAAGTTTGTTACAGTGCGATCATAATATTATAACATTTGTTACAGTGCGATCATAATATTATAACACTTTTGTTACAGTGCGATCATAATATTATAACACTTTTGTTACAGTGCGATCATAATATTATAACACTTTTGTTACAGTGCAATCACAATATTATAACAAGTTTGTTACAGTGCGATCATAATATTATAACAAGTTTGTTACAGTGTGATCATAATATTATAACATTTGTTACAGTGCGATCATAATATTATAACAAGTTTGTTACAGTGCGATCATAATATTATATCAAGTTTGTTACAGTGCAATCACAATATTATAACAAGTTTGTTACAGTGCGATCATAATATTATATCAAGTTTGTTACAGTGCAATCACAATATTATAACAAGTTTGTTACAGTGCGATCATAATATTATATCAAGTTTGTTACAGTGCAATCACAATATTATAACAAGTTTGTTACAGTGCGATCATAATATTATAACAAGTTTGTTACAGTGTGATCATAATATTATAACATTTGTTACAGTGCGATCACAATATTATAACAAGTTTGTTACAGTGTGATCATAATATTATAACAAGTTTGTTACAGTGCGATCACAATATTATAACATTTGTTACAGTGCGATCACAATATTATAACAAGTTTGTTACAGTGCAATCACAATATTATAACAAGTTTGTTACAGTGCAATCACAATATTATAACAAGTTTGTTACAGTGCAATCACAATATTATAACAAGTTTGTTACAGTGCAATCACAATATTATAACAAGTTTGTTACAGTGCAATCACAATATTATAACAAGTTTGTTACAGTGTGATCATAATATTATAACAAGTTTGTTACAGTGTGATCATAATATTATATCAAGTTTGTTACAGTGCGATCATAATATTATAACAAGTTTGTTACAGTGTGATCATAATATTATAACATTTGTTACAGTGCGATCATAATATTATAACAAGTTTGTTACAGTGCGATCACAATATTATAACAAGTTTGTTACAGTGTGATCATAATATTATAACAAGTTTGTTACAGTGCGATCATAATATTATAACATTTGTTACAGTGCGATCATAATATTATAACATTTGTTACAGTGTGATCATAATATTATAACAAGTTTGTTACAGTGCGATCATAATATTATAACAAGTTTGTATGTGGTTATGCGATCATAATATTATAACATTTGTTACAGTGCGATCACAATATTATAACAAGTTTGTTACAGTGTGATCATAATATTATAACATTTGTTACAGTGCGATCATAATATTATAACAAGTTTGTTACAGTGCGATCATAATATTATAACATTTGTTCCAGTGCAATCACAATATTATAACAAGTTTGTTCCAGTGCAATCACAATATTATAACAAGTTTGTTACAGTGTGATCATAATATTATAACAAGTTTGTTACAGTGCAATCACAATATTATAACAAGTTTGTTACAGTGCGATCATAATATTATAACAAGTTTGTTACAGTGCGATCATAATATTATAACAAGTTTGTTACAGTGCGATCACAATATTATAACAAGTTTGTTACAGTGCAATCACAATATTATAACAAGTTTGTTACAGTGCGATCATAATATTTTAACAAGTTTGTTACAGTGCAATCACAATATTATAACAAGTTTGTTACAGTGTGATCATAATATTATAACAAGTTTGTTACAGTGCGATCACAATATTATAACAAGTTTGTTACAGTGCAATCACAATATTATAACAAGTTTGTTACAGTGCGATCATAATATAACAAGTTTGTTACAGTGCGATCACAATATTATAACAAGTTTGTTACAGTGCGATCACAATATTATAACAAGTTTGTTACAGTGCGATCACAATATTATAACAAGTTTGTTACAGTGCGATCACAATATTATAACAAGTTTGTTACAGTGCGATCACAATATTATAACAAGTTTGTTACAGTGCGATCATAATATAACAAGTTTGTTACAGTGTGATCATAATATAACAAGTTTGTATGTGGTTATGCGATCATAATATAACAAGTTTGTTACAGTGCGATCACAATATTATAACAAGTTTGTTACAGTGCGATCACAATATTATAACAAGTTTGTTACAGTGCGATCACAATATTATAACAAGTTTGTTACAGTGTGATCATATTATAACAAGTTTGTTACAGTGCGATCACAATATTATAACAAGTTTGTTACAGTGCAATCACAATATTATAACAAGTTTGTTACAGTGCAATCACAATATTATAACAAGTTTGTTACAGTGCGATCATAATATTATAACAAGTTTGTTACAGTGCGATCATAATATTATAACAAGTTTGTATGTGGTTATGCGATCATAATATTATAACATTTGTTACAGTGCGATCATAATATTATAACATTTGTTACAGTGCGATCATAATATTATAACAAGTTTGTTACAGTGCGATCACAATATTATAACAAGTTTGTTACAGTGCGATCATAATATTATAACATTTGTTACAGTGCGATCATAATATTATAACAAGTTTGTTACAGTGCAATCACAATATTATAACAAGTTTGTTACAGTGTGATCATAATATTATAACAAGTTTGTTACAGTGCAATCACAATATTATAACAAGTTTGTTACAGTGCGATCATAATATAACAAGTTTGTTACAGTGCGATCACAATATTATAACAAGTTTGTTACAGTGCAATCACAATATTATAACAAGTTTGTTACAGTGCAATCACAATATTATAACAAGTTTGTTACAGTGCGATCACAATATTATAACAAGTTTGTTACAGTGTGATCATAATATAACAAGTTTGTTACAGTGCAATCACAATATTATAACAAGTTTGTTACAGTGCAATCACAATATTATAACAAGTTTGTTACAGTGCAATCACAATATTATAACAAGTTTGTTACAGTGCGATCATAATATAACAAGTTTGTTACAGTGTGATCATATTATAACAAGTTTGTTACAGTGCAATCACAATATTATAACAAGTTTGTTACAGTGCAATCACAATATTATAACAAGTTTGTTACAGTGCGATCACAATATTATAACAAGTTTGTTACAGTGTGATCATAATATAACAAGTTTGTTACAGTGCAATCACAATATTATAACAAGTTTGTTACAGTGCAATCACAATATTATAACAAGTTTGTTACAGTGCGATCATAATATAACAAGTTTGTTACAGTGTGATCATATTATAACAAGTTTGTTACAGTGCAATCACAATATTATAACAAGTTTGTTACAGTGCAATCACAATATTATAACAAGTTTGTTACAGTGCAATCACAATATTATAACAAGTTTGTTACAGTGCGATCACAATATTATAACAAGTTTGTTACAGTGCAATCACAATATTATAACAAGTTTGTTACAGTGCAATCACAATATTATAACAAGTTTGTTACAGTGCGATCATAATATAACAAGTTTGTTACAGTGCAATCACAATATTATAACAAGTTTGTTACAGTGCAATCACAATATTATAACAAGTTTGTTACAGTGCGATCATAATATTATAACAAGTTTGTTACAGTGCAATCACAATATTATAACAAGTTTGTTACAGTGCGATCATAATATTATAACAAGTTTGTTACAGTGTGATCACAATATTATACATATAACAAGTTACGATGCAGTCATAATATTATTAAATTATAGTATAATTTTGCAGCTGAATTTTTGTTTACAAACTTACAGGAACCGAAAAAGTTGAAACAAACCTAATACCCACAAGTTGCACAAACACGACCACGGTTATTTAAATGTGTAAAATAAGAATATAATATTTCATATTTTATAATCCAATATTCTGCACATAGCAAATATGTTCTATTTATTCTTAAAGGGACATGAAACCAAACATTTTTCTTTCATGATTCAGTTAGAGAATACAATTTTAAACAGCATTCCTATTTACTTCTGTTATTTAATTTGCTTCAGTCTTCAGGTATCCTTTGTTGAAGAAATAGCAATGCACATGGGTGAGACAATCACATGAGAAACTATGTGCAGCCACCAATCAGCAGCTACTGAACTTTTACAGATATGTTTTTCAACAAAGGGTATCACGAGAATGAATTGCATGCTCTTTCTAAATCATGAAAGAAAAAATGTCGGTTTCATGTCTTTTTAAAGAGATATTTTTAACTAACACAAGGGCAGTTTCTCTCACTTTTTCAGGAAGGCTTATCTATAACATAAAAAATCCTCACACAAATTATAAACACATAAATATTTATTAAACACTCTAAAATTTTGACAATTGTTCCTATATTTTTCGGACACCAGTGTCTTAATTTCACTTAATATTCCATATAGGAATTAAAAATACAACTAAAGTTAAAATCAATTAGTTCAGTTGATACATAAACTTAGTTAATAACAAATGACTTAGTTGATACAAATAGTCTCAATATGCAAGCTTATATATTCAGATACTTAATATAAAACAGAGAATTATACCAAAGAAGAAGATACAACGAATGAATACAAGTTTACTCAAATCGTGTATTCAATCTGAAACAATTTGGTCAATAAAGTTCTCCTTTTTTGTGCCTTTTATCCAAATTTAATTTGGTTTTTGTATCCACAGATTAATCAAAACACTGAAATAAAGGAAAGGATCCCTTTTTTTGCATAGGCAACGTTTTTGAAAAATCCAAGCCTCTAAATGTCACTTAAAGATATGGTTTTACAATACCTGTCGTCCCTGATCAGGCAGAGAGTTCTTTACTTGATGTTTGAATATCACTGTTTAGTAATTCACTCCGTCACAGGCTGTTGATGTTTGGCTACCAGGAGCCGTTACGCAATCAGCTTCTCAGGTCTGTATAGTGCGCGCACTGTTTGAATCCGTTGTTTTCAACTCCTATCGCAGTACCTCCACACAGTAGTCTCTACCTTAATGTGTGAAGCCGATATTGTGGTTATGGGAGCAGCCCGGATAAAAACTCTTTCAGTTATCTTTCAACAGTTGTAAACAGGCAGATAAATTTCCCAATAATTTGGCTTTTGTCATCTGTTTTCTGTGGAGCTCAGGTGCTGATAAACGCGTGTCGGCTCTCTGGGAGCCTTTGTCAAGATACCTAGTTACCTCAGCTCCTCCTTTACTTAAAGGAAATTTCGTTAACCCCTTGTTGTAAATTTCATTAGTGAAGGTAGTTACTTCTTTGGAAAAGGACAATTTAGTATCCAAGAAAATCTTCTGTTTTAAACATTTATTAGCCTGCATAAGTCATAAAATTGGTGATGCAAACATTGATCTATATCATATTATAATCTATAATAATATTAAAAAACAGTCAAAAAACACTTCAAAAAAATTAATATTAATGAAATTATTTTTTTAAAAAATACTTATTTAATTTGTTCCAAATTAAAATACGAAAATATTGTCTCCAAAAGAACATTTGTATAAATAGTTTGTTTCGCAAATTCTTCTAACAAACCTCCAAAACACACATGATCAAAGAGGGAAAAATTTCTATGTAATACAGAATTATAATAATCCATTACTTATAACAGTCCTATTAGCAAATTTATATAAAATTATTTCATATTTTATGGTAACCATCAGATATAAATGTTAAAATATATGTAAATATAAAATATTCGATAATATATATTAAAAATATATTTATAAAAATTATATACATATATATATAAAACATAAAACATATATATATATATATATATATATATATATATATATATATATATATATTGATATGCATACTGTACTAAAATTAATATATTATTTTAAAATAAATGATTTAGGTCTAGTTCACTATTAAGGCCCATAGGGGATAGGGAACAAAAATTATATATTTGTTCTGCTTCTGTACGCAATAATTTCTTTTCCATATCACCCCTTCTACCATCTTGTACTACTTTTTTAATTCCCCAGTATCTCATGCTATTTATATTCTCATGGTGTACCTCTGAAAAATGTCTATAAAGTACAGTATTCTGTCTACCATGCTCAATGCTGAGTATATGCTCCCTAATACGGTCCTTTAATTTTCTACTCGTTTGACCTAAATAAATTAGATCACATTCGCATTTTATGAGATGGATAACATTTGTATCTGTACAACGTATAATTCCTTTAATTTTAAAATCTTTCCCTCTTTTAGGTGATCTAATCTGTTTTAAATTATTACTGTACTTACAGGATTTGCAGAAATGACAGGGGTAAAAGCCTTCTATTTTATTTCCCATAAGGTCTTTGGCTCCTTGATCAAACGTCAGAGTATTCTTCTTTTTAAATTCCCTGGGGGCCAATATATTTTTTAAATTTTGTGCCTTTTTATATAGAAAACGGGGTTTTTTGCTCAGATCAGGACCTAACAGCGGATCTTTTAAAAGGAGATGCCAATGTTTATTTACTATTTTTTTTAAAAGTTCATGTTGTGACGAGTAAGTAGTAATGATTGGTATATTCAGATCTTTATTATCTAATCTTTTATTTTTATATCTCTTTTTAAGTAATGTTCTTCTATCCACATCTTTAATTTCATCTGATATTTTTTCAATTCTTTCTTTATCATAACCTTTCTGTGTAAATCTATTTATAAGGATTTTAGATTGTTTCTCATACTCATCTATTTCGGTACAATTCTTCCTCACCCTCAAAAGTTGACATTTTGGTATGTTTCTTTTCCAGGTCTCGTGATGACAGCTTTTTGAATCAATATAATTATTTGCGTCAATTTTTTAAAAAAATGTCCTTGTTTTTATCTATATCAAGGAAGCTAATTTTATTAAAATTATACTCATAAGTAAAATTTAATCCAAAATTATTCATATTAAGATCTTCTATAAATAAGTTGTTGTTGTTTTTTTTTTTAATAATAATTTTATTGAGGTTTTTTTGTCAAAACAAACAATCAGTACTTGCCAATACACATCATGAGAAACAAAGATTAACACAGGGTAAACTGTTAACATATGTCAAATGAATAAACATAAGCATTGACTGACAAGTTACTTTCACATAGGATACGAGAAATGTCAAATTAACTGATCACCTACTTCCTAATGTAAGCGACCGCTGTTGGGCCACCTAGAATTGTCATAATCAGAATATAAAGTAGGTAGTCATGAATTGAAGAGGACCACTTGTGGGTCCCTATTGAAAAACCTCTATTTTTTCTTTTTATATGTACAATATCAGTATCAAGGTACAGTAGTATACTGTAATATGTTCTAAACTCCTTTAGTAGAAAATAGGATCCACAGTAAAACCTTCCAACCAGTACATCAAGGCATTTGCTACTTATGATCTGGACTCACAAAGGTCTCTCAAATATATTGTAGGGAGAAAAACTAAGAAGAACTATTTAAGGAGACCTACTGGCCTGAATGAAATAAGTGTGAACCGTATTGTAATGTTATGTGAAGAAGGAGAGAATACTAAGGGAGTGAAAGATGGTGCGGTATAGGTAAGAGAAACCGCTAGGTTAGTTCTCCTAGGGCTAGGAGATGCATTACATAGAGGGGGGGGGGGAGGTGGTAAAATAAATGCGGTGAATGGAATATATGCCAGAGAAAACTTTTAAAATACGGGGTATCAATTATTATATTGCCCTGTTAGGGAAAAGAACTAGTGAGGCTGTAGAAAAATAAAGTAGAATTATAGACTCATCTGGCTAATAATGATGGTCAGTCCTGCTGACCTACCTAGATGATAGGTATACCTGGGATGATTGAAGCTTATGAGATGACAGTAGGTTAGGTGAGGGGAATGTTGTTATGAGAAACATACATGCCTACAGTGAGATCCTAACGGCCATATAATAACTAATGAGGAGGGCAAGAAATGAGATAGTAAGCTAGTAAACTTTTGGGTCGCCTGGTGAGGCCAATATGTAGAACAGATTATAGGGTTAAGGTGCTAACACTTGGAGACTCCATAGCAGTGGATCATATACATAGAGAAAATAAAATATCCCTCATGTATAGGGTCTAACCAGCCATTATGGGACAATTTATATGATTCGTGTAGTACTAGTTAAGGGTTAAGTGTACTGCCAATAGGTTTACATTAGAGGTGAAGCTATGTTCGCCCCTTTTAAAAGGGACAAAGGGGTCATATGTATAGGAAGTATGGCCTGCGAGGGGCTGTAATTAGGTGGAGCCTGGTGCTAAATTCCAAGGGTTGAGCTTACGCACGCCTAAACTTGCTCTGTGCCAAGAGAAAAAAACTATGTGTGTATAAACAGGATTACTGGGACCATATGACCCCATGTTGATATGTGCCTCCCTTTGTATAAACACAAATATATAAACATTTGCCAGATCTCCCTTCAAAGTCATAATATAATGTAACTGCTAATAAATGCGGTCCTGCAATTAGAACAGGAAATATGTTATAAATGCACGCCGCCCCGGCCGCTGGAGGCGCGCCACACGACATAGAGCAGAAGTTTATATAGGAGAGGGCAGATAAGGACACATTAAACAGTAAACATGTAGTCAGGAGATGATAGTCACATTGCGCAACAAGAAGTGTACTGGTAATGAAAGCATGCTTATTTAACCCAACTAACGTTATGGCTATTTAAAAGAAACTCAACCCCTAATGAAAACTAATGTCAATGGTAAATAACAAAAAGTATCCTCAGACATAATACCAGAGCAGGGATGCCAGGATATCTGAATGAATAAAGCAGTAGTTCCACTTCAATATACAGTGGTACAGTGTAGAATGGTATAAGCACAGGTGTATGGGGATTAGGGCCTCCTATCTCAAACAGCAGAAATAAGGTACAGAGACAGCGTTAGGCTGTAAATAGGAAAAATAAACCTATTGTGGATACCAACAATACTACACAAAAAAAAACCTAATTTCAAAAATGAGCTGTTGGGCTAAAGCAAGGCAATATCTATGTTATGCACGTTCTCATCTTTCTTAGTACTGTTTAGTGGGGAGTAGGGGATCACAAGCAAAAATGATAGAGCAGCTATAAGTTATTATTAACCCAAAACATGGACACCAAACAATCTGAGCCCCCTAGATTCGGGTTACCGTTGTGACATTTACGAAGGGGCAATATAACAGTATATAGTAGCAGACATTAACATTTTTGTGACTTCACCTGAGTATACTCGGATATGTATGGCCCAGTGGCATAACAGTTTGTATTGTAGAGACTTTATCAATCAGGAGTGTTAAACAAGCAGTAATTTTAACGTAATATGTGCAGCACACTAAACCATTTCAAAAACGTTAAATAAACAGTGACTTTAGCGTAACATGTACAGCACATTAATCTGTAACAGAAGTGTTAAACAAGCAATGATTTTAACATAACATGTGCAACATACAAAACTGTTGTATAGACCTAACGTGTAAAGCATGACTTTGTGTCTCTAAGAGAAGTAAGATAGCCATGTCCAGGGCCATACTACCATAGGGATCCAACCAAAGAAATGTCCAGAGAGAAAATGTCCTCAAGGTGTTTGCTGGGAGTCAGCTAACCGATACTATCCTATGCCAGAGCGAAATCCATGCAGCTTGTCTGTGGTATTGGCAAGCCCCAGAGCCGCTATATTGCAATTTTGGGTTACCGCCACCCATATCCGGTAATAAGCGGATGGGGGTTGCATTGGTTATAGGTTGTGGGCATCCTGCCATACATATCTCGGCCTCAGGATCCTTCCAAGTTAGGTGAATCGTCGCCTCTAACAGGTTATGTCCAGGAGATGAGGTACGCCTGGGCCCCAAACCGCCCCCCTCCCCAGGAGCATCCACGCAGATAGGCGCGTGGTTGTTATGGCCCACTGACCTGGCTTCTGCTATCTGAGGCACCAAGGTAAATGTACGCTCAAATATGCTGCAGCACCCTTCTAAAAAAGTGTATATTTCCTCCATAATCTGCTCAGCAGTCGCCATAATGAAAGGCAATGGTAGGCGCCGGGCTGGAGAGGAGGATAGAACAATGGTGATGGGCCCAAGATGGCCGCTGTAGGAGCTGCTTGTCAACAAGGTATACACTGGGGTCTCAAGGTTCCGGCAAGTTAGTGCCCCATAAATAAGAATTAGGTACACAAGATCCCCAGGTCAAGCAGTCTTAAGTATGGGTCAAATATTTATGCAGAAATAATCTGTAACATTGATTTTTGTATGAGCTCTAGCTGGAGCTGCTGTGATGTGCGTCTGTATTGCTCTGTTGCTGGCTCCGCCCCCCCTTCTATAAATAAGTTTAATAATTCGACATCACCCCTCCAAATAAAAAACAAATCATCAATGAAACGCCTATAGAGCACAAGGTTCGCACCCCATGGTGAGTTATCCACCAATTGATCTTCAACTCTCCCCATAAATAAATTTGCATAACTGGGTGCACAGAAATACTGTGAGAGATTAGAAGTTATTGATTGGATCCCTGATATTATAGGCCGAGACCACCGGGTCTGCCTATAATATCAGGGATCCAATCAATAACTTCTAATCTCTCACAGTATGTTGACTACTTCCTACAAGGATATGTAAAAAATTTACCCTCCTATCTGTCTGATTCCACACATTTTCTAAATGTTTTAGATACAATTGAGTGGCATAATAACATGATTTTAGTAACGTGTGATGTGAGTGCCCTTTATACGAATATAGCACATAATATAGGATTATGGGCCATAGAATACTACCTAGAAAAAGATGAAAATATGTCAGAAGAATAACAAAGTTTTATTTTAGAATGTATTAACTTTATTTTATGTTGAAATAATTTTTATTAAGTTTTACATAGTACAAACAATGACAAGAAGGAAAAAACAAATAAAGAAAAGGAAAAGAAAAAAGGACCCAAAACTTATTAAAGTCATCTAGTATATGGCATCAATTTGTAAATGAGTCCATTCATCATAATATCCTGAAAAACAATGACAACAAACTTTCTAAATCTCTTATTATAGCACTGGTTAGCATGCCATTTTAAGATAACAAAATGGTAGATTTAGGCACAATGGGCAAATATTAGTATGACCATCAAATACAGGTCCTCACTTGTCATTTGGAAGGAGAGAAAAAAAAAAAGGAAGAGGTAACTATACGAAAGTGAAGAGTGAAAGAAGAGAAGAAAAAAGAAAGAAAGAAAGTGAAGAGAGGAAGAAGAACTGTAACAGATGCCTACCTGAGTAGCTCCCCCACATTGGGGTCCCCCATCGAGCCGACGTGACTTATTTAGTTGGATGTGTATCTAAAACTGTCTTTATATACTTGTCCTACAAAATATACAACCTGTTTGTTTTGTATCTCAATTCTGTGCTTTGTACATTATCCAGTGGAACCATGTACGTTGGAATGTCTGTTGGGTGTCTTGTATATATGCTGCTTGTTCATACATGTTATAGAAGTATGCAATTTTTGCTATGATCTCCTCATGTGTGGGTGGACCTAGTTTCCAGTGTCGTGCAATGCATATCCTGGTGGCCGTGCATGTGATTCTAATAAACTGGTTTATGTATTTATTGAGTCTTCTACATGGTTCATGTAATAAAGCTTGTGACAGTGTCAAAGCTATTGGTTCACCCAGAACCTTGCTGAGAAGGTCAGAAAAGTCCTCCCAAGTCTCTCTTATTAAAGAGCAGTCCCACCACATATGTTTATAAGTTCCAACCATTCCACAGCCTCTGTAACAGAGGCTGGAACGCTCAATTGTCGTATGTGAAGTAATTGTTGGCGTCAGTTACCACCTTGATATTGTTTTATAACAGTTTTCTATCATGTCAGCACTTAATAAACCTCTACAAGAGTTTCGCATTAGTAGGTTCCACTCCCCCTCCTCTATATGTGTATCCAAATCATGTCTCCATTTGTGTCTTAGTGAAACAGTTGATGTCTGTGCTTTCTGTATGATCAGATATAACCGTGAAATAGCTTTTTTTGGTCTTTGTCTCATTTTACAAAGGAGCTCCAATTCAGTCAGGGTTTTCTCTTCTAGGTTCGTCATGATTGAACGAATAGTAGATGTGAGTTGTAGATACTGATACCAGTGTAATGTGTGGGGAGAAGTTATTTCCCTCAGTGTATTGTAAGACTTCATTTTTTTATTCTCTAGTACATCAGCTATCCTATAAAGGCCTTTATTTTCCCATTTAGTTAACGTGGAGACTGGTAGGGTTGACATAATGCATTTCAGTGGTGTATATATGGAGTTGGGAGATAGAAGAGAAAGACCTCTCGTTAATTTGTGCCATTGTGAAATCGTATGAGATGTGATTGGGCATGTTTTATTTTGTTTAGGGGGTAGTCTCCAAATCATTGTCTCCGGGGAAGTAAAACCATTAATATTCATCTCCAGTTGGACCCATCGGACCTCCTCCTCCGTCCCCATCAATAGCAGTGTCTGAGCCAATCTAGCTGCTTGATAGTAGTTTTTGAAATTGGGTATTCCCAAACCCCCCAACTGTCTATGTCTTGTAAGTATATTTCTAGCTACCCTAGCTTTTTTGTTGTCTCTTAAAAATCTATGGATCCCAGTTTGTAGTTCCTCTAGATCTTTAGGGCTTATTTTTATCGGTAGAGCCCGGAAGAGATAAAGGATTCTGGGTAAGACCATCATTTTAACTGCCGAGATACGTCCATACCACGAAAAGCGGTATCGACTCCACTTCAGAAGATCTTGTTTGATGCTTTTGTACAGTGGGATATAATTAGTCTTGTATAATTCTGAGGAACGTTTTGTTATCTTGACTCCCAGATACGTAATGTATTTTTTAACCCATTTAAAATCATAGTTCAGTTCTAAAAGTTTCTGCGTGTGGTTTGGTAGGTTAATGGCCATAGCCTCACATTTGTCGTTATTGATTTTATAGCCAGATATGGCTGAGAACTGTGATAGGATCAAATATAAATTTGGTAGGGATATCATAGGCTTCGTCAGGGAGAGCAACACATCATCCGCAAATAATGCTATTTTGTACTCCTCTCCTCCAACACATACGCCCGTCACATCTGGGGACTGTCTAATTCGTTTAGCTAGCGGCTCTTTACATAGGGCAAATAATAATGGCGAGAGAGGGCACCCCTGCCTAGTACCATTCCTTATGGGAAAACTTCTAGATTGATGTCCCATTGCCCTCACCCATGCTGTTGGAGTGGAATAGATCTTCTGGAGAGCTGTCATAAACTGGTCTCTAAACCCCATCTCCTGTAACACTGCCCACATGTATCCCCAATCCACTCTGTCAAACGCCTTCTCCGCATCCAATGACAGAAGCAGAGAAGGCGTTCCCACAGTATCCACATGGTCCAACAGAGAGACCATCCTTCTGATGTTATCAGGTGCCTCCCTGTTTTTTACGAAACCCACTTGGTCCGGATGGACCAACCCAGGTAGAATGTGTTTCAATCTAGAGGCTAAAATCTTAGTGAATATCTTAATATCTTGGTTTATTAGTGAGATTGGGCGATAATTTTTACAGAGAGTCTTATCTTTCCCCGGCTTAGGGATCACTACTATTTTTGCATGGAGAAGCTCTGTGGGTACATCGCTCTCTTGTAGTATATCATTACAGAACTTCGCTAAGTGTGGGGCCAAAGTTGTTTTAAATAATTTGTAATATTCTCCTGGGAGCCCATCTGGACCCGCTGCCTTACCCCTCTTTAGGTCTTTGATAACTGTCAAGACTTCTGGGACTGCAATTTTTGCATTTAGTGTTTCTATGTCCTCGTCCGTGATCTTTGGTAACTTAGCTTCTATCAAAAATTCATGGAGGAGAGTGGAGGTCTCTAGTGTGTCTGAGACTTTGTCTCCCTTATAGAGAGCCCCATAAAAGCTAGAAAAGGTGGAGACAATCTCCTCGGGTTTGGAAGTCAAATCTCCCTTAGGAGTACGTATACTTGGGATCGATATATCTTTAATCCTGTCTCTAATCTTGTTTGCCAGATACTTATCTGGCTTGTTGGCAAAGATAAAATAATTAGTCTTGAGTCTCTGCTGGGCCCGAATAGATTATTTTTGTAAAATCAAATCTAAAGATTGACGTTTTTGTGTTAAGGTTTTCAGTAAGTCAAGTGATCCAGTCTCTCTGTGTCTTTTTTCTAGGTATTGTATTTCAGTCTGTAATTTATTGAAGTTGTTTCGATTTTGTGTATTAATATGGGATTTTAATTATTAACTTTATTTTAAATAATAATTATTATTCAAATTCAAAGATAAATATTTTTTACAAATCAAGAGAACGGCTATGGGCACAAGGTTTGCACCCAGTTATGCAAATTTATTTATGGGGAGAGTTAAAGATCAATTGGTGGATAACTCAACATGGGGTGCGAACCTTGTGCTCTATAGGCGTTTAGATACAAATGTTATCTATCTCATAAAATGCGAATGTGATCTAATTTATTTAGGTCAAACGAGTAGAAAATTAAAGGACCATATTAGGGAGCATATACTCAGCATTGAGCATGGTAGACAGAATACTGTACTTTATAGACATTTTTTGGAGGTACACCATGGGAATATAAATAGCATGAGATACTGGGGAATTAAAAAAGTAGTACAAGATGGTAGAAGGGGTGATATGGAAAAGAAATTATTACGTACAGAAGCAGAACAAATATATAATTTTGGTTCCCTATCCCCTATGGGCCTTAATAGTGAACTAGACCTAAATCATTTATTTTAAAATAATATATTAATTTTAGTACAGTATGCATATCAATATATATATATATATATATATATATATATATATATATATATATATATATATATATATATATATATATATATATATATATATATATATATATGTGTGTTTTATGTTTTATATATATATATATATATATATATATATATATATATAATTTTTATAAATATATTTTTAATATATATTATCGAATATGTTATATTTACATATATTTTAACATTTATATCTGATGGTTACCATAAAATATGAAATCATTTTATATAAATTTGCTAATAGGAGTGTTATAAGTAATGGATTATTATAATTCCGTATTACATAGAAATTTTTCCCTCTTTGATCATGTGTGTTTTGGAGGTTTGTTAGTGTATTGATTAAGTATTTCAGTGTATTGATTAATCTGTGGATACAAAAACCGAATTAAATTTGGATAAAAGGCACAAAAAAGGAGAACTTTATTGACCAAATTGTTTCAGATTGAATACACGATTTGAGTACACTTGTATTCATTCGTTGTATCTTCTTCTTTGGTATAATTCTCTGTTTTATATTAAGTATCTGAATATATAAGCTTGCATATTGAGACTATGGGGGGTAATTATCAAGCCGTCAACCTCAAATACGCTGGAATTCCGCAGCGTATTTGTGGCGAGGCTGATTCGCCTTAGTTATCAAAGGCTACAGACCGGCAAAAGTAGAATTTTTTGACGTAAACTTCGATGCGCCGGACTCCGTCCGACACAGATCGATTATTACGTCACTCCAGATGTTCCGCACACAAGTACGGCACAATCTGACTACTTTTGCTAGTTATCAAAAAACTAGCAGGTACGCTCGGCACTTTTACGGCCCAGCGTACCTGGTTTTCAAACCGCCACCCTGGAGGCGGCGGATCCCATAGGAATCAATGGGAGTCTGACCATAGCGAAAGTACAAGTTCGCTGCTGCCAGACATCCCATTGATTTCTATGGGAGATGTCTGCACCTAACACGCTAACATGTACCCCGAGTCTAAACACCACTAATCTGTCCCCCTACACCGCCGCAACTAAATAAAGTTATTACCCCCTAAACCGCCGCTCCCGGAGCCCACCGCAAGCTACTCTATACCTATTAACCCCTAAACCGCCGCTCCCTGACCCTGCTGCAACTATAATAAGTGTATTAACCCCTAAACCGCCGCTCCCGGAGCCCACCGCAAGCTACTCTATACCTATTAACCCCTAAACCGCCGCTCCCTGACCCTGCCGCAACCTATATTAAATGTATTAACCCCTATCCTGCCCCCCACTACACCGCCGCCACTGTAATAAAATTATTAACCCCTAAACCTAAGTCTAACACTAACCCTAACACCCCCCTAACTTAAATATTAATTAAATAAATCTAAATAATATTTCTATTATTAACTAAGTTAATCCTATTTAAAACTAAATACTTACCTTTTAAATAAACCCTAATATAGCTACAATATAAATAATAATTATATTGTAGCTATCTTAGGATTTATTTTTATTTTACAGGCACCTTTCAATTTATTTTAACTAGGTACAATAGCTATTAAATAGTTATTAACTATTTAATAGCTTACCTAGCTAAAAGAAACTGAAATTTACCTGTAAAATAAATCCTAACCTAAGTTAAAATTACACCTAACACTACACTATACTTTAATAAATTATTCCTATTTAAAAATAAATACTTACCTGTAAAATAAACCCTAAGATAGCTACAATATAATTAATAATTACATTGTAGCTATCTTAGGATTTATATTTATTTTACAGGTAACTTTGTATTTATTTTAGCTAGTTAGAATAGTTATTAACTATTTAATAACTACCTAGCTAAAAGAAATACAAAATTACCTGTAAAATAAATCCTAACCTAAGTTACAATTAAACCTAACACTACACTATCATTAAATAAATTAAATAAACTACCTACAAATAACTACAATTAAATACAATTACATAAACTAACTAAAGTACAAAAAATAAAAAAAGCTAAGTTACAAAAAATAAAAAAAATAAGTTACAAACATTTAAAAAAATATTACAACAATTTTAAGCTACTTACACCTAATCTAAGCCCCCTAATAAAATAACAACCCCCCCCCCAAAATAAAAAAATGCCCTACCCTATTCTACATTAAAAAAGTTCAAAGCTCTTTTACCTTACCAGCCCTTAAAAGGGCCTTTTGTGGGGGCATGCCCCAAAGAGTTCAGCTCTTTTGCCTGTAAAAGAAAAATACAACCCCCCCAACATTAAAACCCACCACCCACATACCCCTAATCTAACCCAAACCCCCCTTAAAATAACCTAACACTAATCCCCTGAAGATCATCCTACCTTTAGTTGTCTTCACTCAGCCGAGCCACAGATGGAACTGAAGAGGACATCCGGACCGGCAGAAGTGATCATCCAAGGGGCGCTGAAGAAATCTTCCATCCGATGAAGTGATCCTCCAAGCGGCGCTGAAGAAATCTTCCATCCGGGTGAGGTCATCTTCCAAGAGGCGCTGAAGAAGTCTTCTATCCGGGCGAGGTCATCTTTGAAGCTGGGTCTTGAATCTTCATCCCGCCGACGCGGAACATCCTTCTTTCCCGACGGACTACCGACGAATGAAAGCTCCTTTAAGGGACGTCATCCAAGATGGCGTCCCTTCAATTCCGATTGGCTGATAGGATTCTATCACCCAATCGGAATTAAGGTAGGAAAAATCTGATTGGCTGATGGAATCAGCCAATCAGATTCAAGTTCAATCCGATTGGCTGATCCAATCAGCCAATCAGATTGAGCTCGCATTCTATTGGCTGATCGGAACATATTTTTTTTAAAATTATTTACACTACTGTTACACCAGATATGAGTGGTGGCACTGGGCAAGTGGGCCTGGCACACACGCTGACAGGCAGGCAACTGCAATTAGATTACACAAGCAGACTGATGTTTCACAGTCAAAAAAGTTTTTTTTTAAAAAATGTACACTACTGTTACACCAGATATGAGTGGTGGCACTGGGCAAGTGGGCACATTATACGCTGTGAGCCTGGCACACACGCTGGCAGGCAGGCAACTGCAATTAGATTACACTAGCAGACTGATGTTTCACAGTCAAAAAAGTTTTTTTTTTAAATTTACACTACTGTTACACCAGATATGAGTGGTGGCACTGGGCAAGTGGGCCTGGCACACACGCTGGCATGCTGGCAACTTCAATTAGATTACACAAGCAGACTGATGTTTCACAGTCAAAAAAGTTTTTTTTTTTAAATTTACACTACTGTTACACCAGATATGAGTGGTGGCACTGGGCAAGTGGGCACAGTATACACTGTGAGCCTGGCACACACGCTGGCAGGCAGGCAACTGCAATTGGATTACACTAGCAGACTGATGTTTCACAGTCAAAAAAGTTTTTTTTTTTTTTAAATTTACACTACTGTTACACCAGATATGAGTGGTGGCACTGGGCAAGTGGGCCTGGCACACATGCTGGCAGGCAACTGCAATTAGATTACACAAGCAGACTGATGTTTCACAGTCAAAAAAGTTTTTTTTAAAAAAAAATTACACTACTGTTACACCAGATATGAGTGGTGGCACTGGGCAAGTGGCTTGGCAGGCAGGCAACTGCAATTAGATTACACAGGAAAAAAAAAAACAGACTGATGTTCTAGCCCTAAAAAGGGCTTTTTGGGGTGCTGTCCTTACAGCAGAGATCAGATGAGTCCTTGAGTAGTGGACACTGAATACACTAGCCTAGCTATCAATTTCCCTATAAAATCAGCAGCAGCTACACTGCCCCTCCTCTCACTAAGAATGCAGCATCCGAATGAATCTAAAATGGCTGCTGTCCAGGAGCTGGGAGGGAGGGTCTGCTGCTGATTGGCTGGAATGTTTCTGCAGACTGTGAGATACAGGGTCAAAGTTTACTCAATGATGACGAATAGGGGGCGGATCGAACATCGCATATGTTCGCCCGCCGTTGCTAAACGCGAACAAGCTATGTTTGCCGGGAACTATTCGCCGTCGAACAATTCGCAACATCACTAATTACTATTATGCGGACTTTCAAGGGAAAAGGAGATGGCCTGCAAAAGAGATTATAGCAGATCAGTGTCCACGTCCTGGGATTACAATTGATAAAGTTAAATATAAAGAATATCCTATTTTATTATCTAAACCCAGGATAATTAACTCAAAAAGATTTCCTTACTGAAAATAACACCCTTGTATAGAATTTTGGGAGGGGTCAGAGGAGGAAAAGTACGGTACACAAGGAGGTATTGAATCATGTAATGGAGCAGTGTTTTGTACTAGAAAAAGAAGAATTGTTCTGGACCAGTAGGTAAAATCAGTTGTAGACTTTATTTTATAATAGCTCATAAAATATAGGAGATTACACACAATCCATTGGTGTATGCAGGTTCGGTCTTACGCGTTTCGGCGATAGCTTACGCCTTAATCATAGACCATACCTGAACCTCATACACCTGTAGCTTATAACAGCATGCTTATGCCCTCTCTCTTGCTATTCATTTACTCAATATGATCAGATTACAATAGGCTCTTAAAGGGATATTTTCACCTATCAGTACTTGTTAGGTGAAAATATCCCTTTAAGAGCCTATTGTAATCTGATCATATTGAGTAAATGAATAGCAAGAGGGAGGGCATAAGCATGAGGTTCAGGTATGGTCTATGATTAAGGCGTAAGCTATCGCCAAAACGCGTAAGACCGAACCTGCATACACCAATGGATTGTGTGTAATCTCCTATATTTGATGAGCTATTATAAAATAAAGTCTACAACTGATTTTACCTACTGGTCCAGAACAATTCTTCTTTTTCTGCTATATTTTTTTGTGAGCGAGGAGGAGCTCGCAACCTGGATCTTAAAAGTTTAGGAGCGGCAGCCTGGGAAAGCACATTAAAGAAACACGTAACAGTGTTACAGCGTAATTAACCGGAACCGGCATCTGCCTTTGGAAGCAGCATCCGCGATTTGTGGAGGTATACGACGATTCACCCATCGGTAAGGATAAGACCTCACGCCTGATAGCGTCTGAACAGAGGCATCCGATCTGGAGTGGTGAGTGCCCTGAGAGTGGGCTGTTCATTTAACCATATAACACTGAAGCTGCATATTTCTGAGCAAGGCTCTTGATTGCTGTGTATAATACTGCTGATTTCTTACTGTGGATTAACTTTCTACCTGTTTACCTTAGTCTGCAATTTGGTTGTGCACGGAGCTAAGCAAATGTGTTAGTGTTTTGTACTAACACACTTTATTCAGATTGGTGGACACCAAAATCACATACAGATGAAGGATACATGCAACTATTTGAAAAGCTTCAACTTGAAGTAGTGGATCAACAGACAGGATGACTGCGAGAGCAAGCATTACCTACAGAATGACAAAGGAAAAGATTAAATGTTTTTGAATCTAAAAGTATGGGATACATGCACAAGGCCTAGATATGCAGCTTTCTTGAATACAACACATTACAGTCACTCATGCAAAGCAAAAAATAATCTCTGTAATATACTGTTGATGATCTAATTAAAAAAGGCATTTGTGGGGGGCGGAGCCAACTAAGCACTGAAACCAGTCGCACATATCAGGAGCTCCTAACTTATCTTACTATCTTTAAAGATTTTAGGAATATTTTATCCTTTTATAACCTTCTTTCAGAGCCCTTTTTGGTGTACTATCATTCTGCAGTTGAGAAAGTGGCTTGCTAGGGCTGGATATTCCTGAAAGATCCCTTTCTCTAGCTTTGCTTATCACACCGCATTTGCAAAAGATATGGCGGCTCTCCTCTATAGAAAACTGCAAGAGCTATTGGACAATCACAACGAAGCTATCTTACATGCAGTCTCTGAGGCTTTTAAGCCCCTCATCGCTCACAACACTTTCTCACCTATCCTGACCGACAGCGAGGAGAAGTGCTTGGGAGCTACAGATCAATCGCAGGAGCCGCCATCTTGGTTTACAACTACGGAGCACGCTTCATTGCCTCAAGACACTGTGTCCTTAGAGAAACACGGAGCCGAACCTGCGCAGATATCTGATTTGGAGTTGCATATCCTGCAAACAAAATCGCTCAACCTCAGAGAAGCTCCGCTGACTACCTGCACTTTAAAAATAATTCTAAGTGAACCCAAGGACAGTTGCGGTACGGATGAGGCCTTCTACTTGCCTTTGCACTCAGGTCTGCTTGTCTGGCTGGTGCAGCGCCCTAGAGAGGAGAGCCCACTGAGTCCTCTTTACCTGCACAAGGGACACTGTTACCGGAGATGCCCCACGCTTGGTCATTTTTGGCCTCTGGCTCACAGCCCATGCTGTTACTGTCGTTATGCATACTTACTGAAGCTGCTGTGGGACCCCGGGGGTTTGTCTCTCTACCCTCTCCATGGCACACCTGCCGCAACTCAAAGCTTTAGCATGGTGACTCTGGGACTTTGTCCAGCTTTGTAAGGGACATGAAGTGATTTCAGCTCTATGTCCTGATGTGAGATGAAAGTTCCTTGTTACTAAGCCTGCTAGAGGGTTAGCATGAGAATACTGGTATTCCCTCGCAGAAACATACTATAGAATCTTTTCATGTATCATGGCAGAACATTTTTGAACTTGCTACCCTGCTTCACTTTAGATTAGTCATTATATATATCATATTTGTTAGTGCATGCACCAAACACTGTTATGTCCCTAGACTTTCTATATGGACAGAGATCTATGTGGTTATCACATCTGGGCATGAACATAATACCAACCTAACAGTCTGTTTATATATCTTAGCCACTACTGTATTCTATTGAAATACTATACTGTTATGATATTTACCAGCTAAGTTATTGTTTGGCCCTGACCATATTTATTGGACGCATAGTAGGCTGTATTATTCTTGGTTTTTACTATATCATATCTGCTCCCTACCAGAAGCTCACTTTACTCAGGTATTATTGCTCCTAAGTTAGACATAAGTTAAAGTGGGTTTGCATCCTTCTATTTGCCTCATTAACAAAACTCTTGTATTTTAGAGAGTGGGACTACTCAAATTAATATCCTAAGGCTACACCTTTTGGTTGCAGCCTGAATAGGCTTCTTAATTATCAAAGTTTCCTGCTGACTCGTTCAACTATGTTTTATATATGCTAACTAGATTGATTTCTGGGATGATAATAATCTTTATATTTTGTGTCATATTATATTCATAGGCTCCTTCTTGTTTACACTCCTTGAGAGATTATTAGAACTCCAATATTTTACTGTATAGTTTTCCCAAATTTACAAGCTCTCATACTGTATATATACCCATTGTGCTTGGGCGCATTTTGTGTGTGTGACTTCTTGCCGCCAGCGGCCGGGGCGGCGGGATGTTATATTTACCAAACAGCCTCACAGAATAGTTCTGGATATAGCTTTGCAAGATATTACCGCCTGTAGCACATTAGCAATGTTCCAGCTCTTTATTGTGCACGATTGTAGTCTTGTTTCCTATATTTTATTAACAATTGATGTATGATCTTGACAAACTCAGATGATTTTAAGATTACTTATACTTGAGAATAGGAGTGCTTGAATCATACTATTAAAGCCTTTTCTATGCCCTGATCCCAGGCACCTCAGGTTGTCCCACCTTCTAACGCAGGCTGGACCTGCATTCATATCTAGTTGCAGAACGTTTCACCCCTAAAATTATTACGAGTACTATATGGCTCTCCCTATTGGTTCTATAGGGAATTCCTAGGTTTTAGTATGTGGTATATAGCTTCCATTTATGCCTAACTAGTCCTCCCCACAGACGTAAAATCCTGTTTTATTACAAAATAATATACTCCCTGCCAAGATGCAGTGCTTTATTATATTGTCTCTCTAAATTCAGTGTCCTCATCATAACTATTGTATGTAAGGCTATTATTGTGCACATCTTATTTGATATAGGTCCACTTATTACATTCAAATTCCCACCTCCCCCCCCCCCACCATCACCATTATCCCCCAATAATACACCTCCCTGTATGGGAGATTTTACTATGCGGTTTTTCTTGTACATACCGCACCTTAGATATTTTATCATATTCACACATTATACCACATTATTTAATCGAAAATGATAACTGTTGATGTTGCTTGAAATATAACGCGTTAATATACTCTATCTATAGGACCACATAAAGCACCTACTCTATGTGTAATAATGAAAATGAGGTTCCAATTTTCAGTCTCGTATTCCTTTTAATGTGAATCTTGCTTTTCTATATGGAAACCGTTTTATTGTGATCTGTGTTATATTTGGTTTATCACCATGCATAAGTTGTATTGCTTTTTCCACAACCTCAATAAAAAAAAAAAAAAAAAAAAAAAGGCATTTGTAACCAAAAAATTTAAAAAAATGGACTGATATCGATGTACATACACCCTGTTCTTTTTTTTCTATAATCTATCTGCAGAATATTTCCAGTGGCAGCCAAAACAAATTGATCAAGGATTCTTACATTATGCAGGAATGCCAGGGTTTTGGTGTGTGATGGAACATCCTATTATTAACAAAAATTATGTCATTTACTCCCTGTTTCAGAAATGTCTTACAGACAGTAAACATTATCCAGTGAATGTAGTTATTGCAAGCATGAAGCTATGAATGGAAGTAAATATATCAGCTGATGATATACCATGTAAATATGCCACTTGTGTAAAACAAAATGTAGCCAGTATGCCTTATGATGAAGCTGTCTGGGGAACAAATGCTACCTTTGAAAATGTATCATATGTTACAATAGAAAATGTAATTCCAGATGGTTGTAATACAGAAGGAAAAACAAATCAAAGGCAGTTGATTTCTAATGCTGAAGTTCTGATATCAACAGGGCATTTGTTAAGTGACGCAGTGTTAATTATCAGTGAAATATCAGATATCAATGATGAGGCATTAAAGAGAGGGTTAATGATTTTAAAAGATCATATGGTAACTTTACTGACAGCAGCAATGTCATATTTTGTAATGGTTGAGGAAGAAATGAAAACTATTTAACTGCTAGGAGGTTGACACTGCAAGAGGGACACATAGATATAACTGTTAAATGTTACTGATATTTCTACACAATTAGGCATAACAGTAAAGCAAACATATATTATGATGCATTTTTTTTAAAAATCAATGATTTATAATATAAGGGAATTGAAACGTAGAATAACATAAAATCCTGAAGATTGTCAATGGGAGTTATTGATTTATTACCAGCTAATAATACCAGGAGATGTTTATACAACAAATTGGGAAATTTTGGACATTTAATAGAATCTCCTCATTATATGGAATTGTTACAGATTCAACAACCATATCAATATGTTTCACAGTTTTGTGATAGCTGGGAATATATTGAAACAGAAAACTGTATTTATTTAGGGTACTTAGTGTGTGATAATATCTACAAACAAAAACCTTGTGGTGTTGATAAACAAGGCTCTGATTGTACTGTTAAAGTTACACCTGTTATTCCACCATATACTCGCATAGAACCAATTCATAATGGATCATATGTTGTGATAACTAGTTAAAATGACTGTAATATCCCTATGTTGCAGGCCACAGTGGTAACAGTTAATCAATCTGTGGAGTGTTATAATACAATTTTCACACCACCTGTGATAAAGAATATACATACAGGTGGCCCTCGTTTTACAACGGTTCAATTTACACCATTTCAGAATAACAACCTTTTTTTCCAGTCATGTGATTGCTATTGAAAAGCATTGAGAAACAGTGCATTCATTAAAATAGCCAGTAGGTGGAGCTGACCGCTTGTGTTGCAGCAAAGCCAAGCAAGCTGAAATTAATCACTTTAACCAGACCTGAGCTATCGAACAGATTTCAAAGGAACAAGATCTTCCTGTCTATAAATCAGTCTAGATTGGAAGGCATAGAAAGAACTGTTTGCAGAAAAATGCAAGTGAAGTCTGTGTTGTGTGATTATTTTATTAGGTTTATAATGCTGTTTAGCAAATGTTTTTGTTCATTTAACTTAGTTTAATTATTTATTCTGTGTTGTGTGATTATTTTAGTAGGTTTATAATGCTGTTTAGCATTTAAAGTCTTAATTTCAAAGCTTTAAAAATAATGGATTAGGTGTTACTTATGACAATTTTGAGAGGGGCCTGGAACCTAACTCCCTCACTTCCCCATTGACTTACATTATAAACTGGGTTTCAATTTACAACGGTTTCGATTTACAACCATTCCTTCTGGAACCTAACCCCGGCGTAAACTGAGGGCTACCTGTATTATATCACATTTAGCAATGCAGGTACCCCGTATTACATTGCAAATACCATATACGACAGCGTTATGGGCTCATTTACATAGCATGCAAGTCAGACTAGGCTCCTCCCATCAAGCAATAAAAGACATACATGAAGAGGACTTTCCTACATGCATTAAAACTTTAGGTAAGTCATTAAGTCCTATTATGCCAGCTTTAGGCATTGTACTTTCAAAGATAGGGCAGGGTTTGGAAGAAAATCTAAATATAGAAAATGAGCAACTTGTTTTCTTTTGAGTGTAATACCAGAAAAGAAACGGCATTGCTTATTATCATGTTATGCTATAATTCATATATGCTATATATACTGTATATATATATATCTCATGTTATGCTATAATTCATATATGCTATATATACTGTATATATATATATCTCGTGTTATGCTATAATTCATATATGCTATATATACTGTATATATATATCTCGTGTTATGCTATAATTCATATATGCTATATATACTGTATATATATATATCTTGTGTTATGCTATAATTCATATATGCTATATATACTGTATATATATATCTCGTGTTATGCTATAATTCATATATGCTATATATACTGTATATATATATCTTGTGTTATGCTATAATTCATATATGCTATATATACTGTATATATATATCTTGTGTTATGCTATAATTCATATATGCTATATATACTGTATATATATATCTTGTGTTATGCTATAATTCATATATGCTATATATACTGTATATATATATCTCGTGTTATGCTATATATACTGTATATATATATATATCTCGTGTTATGCTATAATTAATATATGCTATATATACTGTATATATATATATCTCGTGTTATGCTATAATTCATATATGCTATATATACTGTATATATATCTCGTGTTATGCTATAATTCATATATGCTATATATACTGTATATATATCTCGTGTTATGCTATCATTCATAAACCCATTAAATGTGTATATGGACAGCATTACTAATTTTTATTATAAATGTATTTTTATTGTAAATGTAACCAATATAACTTATTGGTTAAAAACATTAATAATCCTTCTTTATTGTCACGAAAACCCTTGGATTACAATGTATTATCAACATTTATGCAGGCTTTGTAACTTTAAAAGCTAACCCGACTTAAAAACCTTGGATTACAACTTGTTATCACCATGACTCAAGAATAAGCTCAAGAATAAGGACTGTGCAGGCTTCAGATTTTTTTCCCCATCGTTAGGGAAAGTAATACATTTCCTCAGACTACACACATTTCTATGAGGATCTCTAAACGGATCATACACCAATGAAACAATTTCTCTCACATGACAGGATTGAAGAATTTATTTACGGAGTATTCCTGATGGCAAATCATCTTCCAAAGAGGGAGTGTTTATTTATGATAGAACCTTTGTTAGCCTTGGGATTTACAGTTATATCACGTCACAAACTTGTAAACTTACAAACGAGAATACAAATGCATTTCAACAAAGCTTTTATGGGGAGATTTTTTTATCGTATGGATCCAGGAACTTACCTTTATTAGTTGTATTCCTTTTTTCTGAGTTTCACAACTACACCTGCTCTGGCTGTGATCCAGTTCAAGATTTGCTGTCCCGGGAGTAGACATTCCTATTATGTGACAATCATGTTGTACTAGCTGGATGCAGTTTTTTTTTCCTTTTCTCTTTTCCAAATGGAATACATATGGAATGTTTTGAATCTGTCTGGCTCGACGCTTCATGGATAATTACAATTGTATTCCTCCATGCTTTGTGAGGATTATAATAAAGTTCCAAATATCGCTGCATCTGTTTTGCTCGTTTATTTTGACTTGGTTTTGTTTTTTATTACTACAGACATTCTGATTTCATGTCTGTTGCTCTGCTGACATTTTCCGAACAATAACCCCCATAGTATCCATTGTTATCCTGGACCATTTTCCTTAGCAAAGAGTATTTTATGTTAAATGTAAATTATTTTGCAGCGTTCTCCCAACTGACATAGCCGCCAAACTCCTCTCATAGCTAGCATGCAGACATGGGGCCAAACTCCTCTCATAGCTAGCATGCAGACATGGGGCCAAACTCCTCCCATAGCTAGCATGCAGACATGGGGCCAAACTCCTCCCATAGCTAGCATGCAGACATGGGGCCAAACTCCTCTCATAGCTAGCATGCAGACATGGGGCCAAACTACTCTCATAGCTAGCATGCAGACATGGGGCCAAACTCCTCCCATAGCTAGCATGCAGACATGGGGCCAAACTACTCTCATAGCTAGCATGCAGACATGGGGCCAAACTACTCCCATAGCTAGCATGCAGACATGGGGCCAAACTCCTCTCATAGCTAGCATGCAGACATGGGGCCAAACTACTCCCATAGCTAGCATGCAGACATGGGGCCAAACTACTCCCATAGCTAGCATGCAGACATGGGGCCAAACTACTCCCATAGCTAGCATGCAGACATGGGGCCAAACTACTCCCATAGCTAGCATGCAGACATGGGGCCAAACTCCTCTCATAGCTAGCATGCAGACATGGGGCCAAACTACTCCCATAGCTAGCATGTAGACATGGGGCCAAACTCCTCTCATAGCTAGCATGCAGACATGGGGCCAAACTACTCCCATAGCTAGCATGCAGACATGGGGCCAAACTACTCCCATAGCTAGCATGCAGACATGGGGCCAAACTACTCCCATAGCTAGCATGCAGACATGGGGCCAAACTCCTCCCATAGCTAGCATGCAGACATGGGGCCAAACTCCTCTCATAGCTAGTATGCAGACATGGGGCCAAACTCCTCTCATAGCTATCATGCAGACATGGGGCCAAACTACTCCCATAGCTAGCATGCAGACATGGGGCCAAACTCCTCTCATAGCTAGCATGCAGACATGGGGCCAAACTCCTCTCATAGCTAGCATGCAGACATGGGGCCAAACTACTCCCATAGCTAGCATGCAGACATGGGGCCAAACTCCTCTCATAGCTAGCATGCAGACATGGGGCCAAACTACTCCCATAGCTAGCATGCAGACATGGGGCCAAACTACTCCCATAGCTAGCATGCAGACATGGGGCCAAACTCCTCTCATAGCTAGCATGCAGACATGGGGCCAAACTACTCCCATAGCTAGCATGCAGACATTGGGCCAAACTCCTCTCATAGCTAGTATGCAGACATGGGGCCAAACTCCTCTCATAGCTAGCATGCAGACATGGGGCCAAACTCCTCTCATAGCTAGCATGCAGACATGGGGCCAAACTACTCCCATAGCTAGCATGCAGACATGGGGCCAAACTCCTCTCATAGCTAGCATGCAGACATGGGGCCAAACTACTCCCATAGCTAGCATGCAGACATGGGGCCAAACTCCTCCCATAGCTAGCATGCAGACATGGGGCCAAACTCCTCTTATAGCTAGCATGCAGACATGGGGCCAAACTACTCCCATAGCTAGCATGCAGACATGGGGCCAAACTACTCCCATAGCTAGCATGCAGACATGGGGCCAAACTACTCCCATGGCTAGCATGCAGAATTATGTACAATTATTGCATCCAAACACAAGCGACTTACGCATAACTTTGCAGCTGCGTTCACGCCAGTTAGCGCATGCACAATGGAATTTCCAGTAACAACACATGACAGTTTCACCCAACTACTTACAAAAAATAGTTCACATTAAAATGAAATACTCTTGGCTGAAGAAAGCGGTCCAGAATTTCAAAGGATACTCTTGGGTAATCATTAGGAAAATGTAAGTTTATATTCAGTGTAGACTGTCCCTTTAGTATAAGTAGCTAGAATACAAAAGGCCTTTATATCAGACATGAGATAAATTGTTTTCTAGAGGTAGTTTTATTGTATAATTTTATTTTATACAAATCCAAACAATAGCATATTTGAACACCACATGCCGTCGTTATATGTTGCACAATGCTCTGATAAATATACTGGCAAGGTTAGGTCACTAAATTGCAGTGCTGACTTTATAATATGAAACGAAACCCACACAACAGAAAAAGATTTAGCACTGGGATTTTTGTTGAATAAATGACTCATCTCAGTACTGTGAATACATAAGATAAAGCAGTCATATAAATGAAAACAATAATTACATTAAAACTAAGAGGCGATAAAAAAAATAAAAATAAAAAATGAATAGAGTTGTCACCCAGACGGTATTTTTAAGGTTCAGGTCAATGTAGACAATAAAGAATAAATATAGAAATGAATGTCCTAATATGGTGCAACAGCATTTAAGTGTATTGGGATCTAATTTAAAGTGATCGTTTAAAATGAGTTTTGGCAGCCTTAGTTTCTGATTTATACTGTAATTATGTATGCAAATAAATGCTAATTAGCAAGGTTGGTAATTTTTCACCACATACCTACAGAATAAAAAAACATCTGTGAGCCAGAGGTAGTTTTGCATGTCATTGACAAATATCCCTTGTATACATAAATAGGTGATTCCTAAGATGTTATGCTATCAGCTCTACTCAAGCATATCTACTGCATATGTAGTTGCTGGCACAGCATACGTCCCAACCATCCCAAATATTGCAGAGTTGTCATAGGTTGTAATGTCTGGCCTGCTGCTCCCTACATCTTCTTCCATCAGGGTTAATGTCCGGGTTTATGGGGACTGCCCGATTCTATCCATAACATGCCAACTCTGCCCACCAGCACCTATGATGTTCCAAGAGGCTTCATTCAAAAACACCAATAAATAGGCTACAATCCACAAGTTTCCCTCAACTCACAGTCCCAAAAAAACTCTGGGACATAGGATTCCAGATCTCTCAACTGTCCCCATTTGAGAGGGAAAGACCCTAATTGTGAGCTCTGTCCAGCTGTCCCTCTTAAACAGCCATATGTCCCTATTTGAAGATTTCCATTAGCTCCCATCGACAGACTACCCAGACACACCCAAAAACTGCCCATACCCACCAACAATCCTGCTCACTAACAGACTGGAACTTGCCTGCTCCCAGCTGGGCCCCTTCAACTTCCTGAGTCCCAAATATCCAGCCACAAATGTTTGTAGTTATGGGATTCTGCTATCCTCTTCGTCTTCTACCACCACTTATTTTACACCATATTGGCTTTACACATAACATAAGAGGACAGAAGCACCACATGGCCCAATATTGTTTGACCAAAAATAACAAATCTCAGTGTAATGGAAACACTCACATTTAGTGATACACACCTAGTGGTGTAGATGAAGCAGACTGGGATCATACACAGTCACCCAGCAGACTGACCTCCAATGGCTACTCAGCAATCTGTAAATGGTGTAAACAGAACACAACGCCAATATGGCTGAGTATTTTATAGGCATATAATTAAGCCTGATGAAACATCCACTGGTTGGATGAGAGACGCGTTGCTAGTATTTTATATTTTAATAAAGTAAGTTTTTATTACACTTACCACTTGCTGCCATTTCTTATTACCATCTGAGTTGTCCACTTATCCTGGATTGCTGGGAGTTCCTACTTCACCGGTTATCAGTCTATTGGGTGACTGTTTGATCCCAGTTTGCTTCTAGTGCACCAAGGGAGGTGCTTCTCCAAATGTGAGTGCGATTAATATTACTTATTATCATATTTGCCTATACAATACTAGGCCATATTGGTGTTGTGTTTTGTTTACACCATTTACAGATTGCTGAGTAGCCATTGGAGGTCAGTCTGCTGGGTGACTGTGTATAATACCAGTCTGCTTCATCTACACCACTAGGGGTGTATCACTAAATGTGAGTGTTTCTAATACACTGATATTTGTTATTTTTGGTCAAACAATATTGGGCCATGTGGCACTTCTGTCCTCTTATGTTGTCTACGCAGTGATTTTAAACCTTTTTTGTTGCAGTGGCACACTTTTTTACATTAAAAAATCTTGTGGCACACCACCATCCCAAAATTTAAAAAAATCACACATTGTAGCCTAATACTTTATATATATATATACATACAAACACACACACACACATGCTGTATGTATTGTGATGTGATGCCATGCCTCCTACACACTATACGTGACATATTGACATTCATTCACAAACAATCATAATGATTGTCTGTGAATGAATGTCAATGTCATGGTTGTAAATGATGCCTGTCTGTATGCCTGATGAGCCTGTCACATACCTCCCAATATTTCAAAATTTGAAAGAGGGACACCCCCGCACTGTTGTCAGTCTGCCGCGGCACACCAGGGGATCTCTCACGGGACACTAGTGTGCCGCGGCACACTGGTTGAAAAACACTGCACCAGGCTACAGTATCATCATCTTGTCAACATTTGTTCGTTATTCCACCTATGAAGGGAGGCGCAGACACCTAGTCTTGCTTTTATACAGTATATATATACAGTTGCAAGAAAAAGTATGTGAACCCTTTGGAATGATATGGATTTCTGCACAAATTGGTCATAAAATGTGTTCTGATCATCATCTAAGTCACATCAATAGACAATCAGTCTGCTTAAACTAATAACACACAAAGAATGAAATGTTGTCATGTTTTTATTGAACACACCATGTAAACATTCACAGTGCAGGTGGAAAAAGTATGTGAACCCTTGGATTTAATAACTGGTTGAACCTCCTTTGGCAGCAATAACTTCAACCAAACATTTCCTGTAGTTGCAGATCAGACGTGCACAACGGTCAGGAGTAATTCTTGACCATTCCTCTTTACAGAACTGTTTCAGTTCAGCAATATTCTTGGGATGTCTGGTGTGAATCGCTTTCTTGAGGTCATGCCACAGCATCTCAATCGGGTTGAGGTCAGGACTCTGACTGGGCCACTTCAGAAGGCGTATTTACTTCTGTTTTAGCCATTCTGTTGTTGATTTACTTCTATGCTTTGGGTCATTGTCCTGTTGCAACACCCATCTTCTGTTGAGCTTCAACTGGTAGACAGATGGCCTTAAGTTCTCCTGCAAAATGTCTTGATAAACTTGGGAATTCATTTTTCCTTCGATGATAGCAATCCGTCCAGGCCCTGATGCAGCAAAGCAGCCCCAAACCATGATGCCCCCACCACCGTACTTCACAGTTGGGATGAGGTTTTGATGTTGGTGGGCTGTACCTCTTTTTCGCCACACATAGTGCAAACTGTAAATGTGCAGTTTGGAAAGCAGTGGCTTCCTCTGTGGTATCCTCCCATGAAATCCATTCTTGTTTAGTGTTTTACGTATTGTAGATTCGTTAACAGGGATGTTAGCATTTGCCAGTGACTTTTGTAAGTCTTTAGCTGACACTCTAGGATTCTTCTTCACCTCATTGAGCAGTCTGCGCTGTGCTCTTGCAGTGATCTTTACAGGACGGCAACTTCTAGGGAGAGTAGCAGCAGTGCTGAACTTTCTCCATTTATAGACAATTTGTCTTACCGTGGACTGATGAACAGCAAGGCTTTTGGAGATACTTTTATAACCCTTTCCAGCTTTATGCAAGTCAACAATTCTTAATCGTAGGTCTTCTGAGAGCTCTTTTGTGCGAGGCATCATTCACATCAGGCAATGCTTCTTGTGAAAAGCAAACCCAGAACTGGTGTGTGTTTTTTATAGGGCTGTAACCAACACCTCCAATCTCATCTCATTGATTGGACTCCAGTTGGCTGACATCTCACTCCAATTAGCTCTTGGAGATGTCATTAGTCTAGGGGTTCACATACTTTTTCCACCTGCACTGTGAATGTTTACATGGTGTGTTCAATAAAAACATGGCAACATTTCATTTTTTGTGTGTTATTAGTTTAAAGTGAAGTTCAATTTTAACTTCATGCTCATCACCCATGTAAACATTAACCTCTAAATATAAAAGTCGCTAACTTTTTGTTAAAAAAAAATTATGTTAATTTAGCGTAATTTATATATATATTATAGCGAGTTTTCTTACTGTTACTCCTCCCCCGGTCTACTTCCTTATTTTACTCTAATGAGTAGCGATCCTAAGATGAAGCTGACCGCGTCACTTCAGTGCTCGTGCACAACACTGGCTTCGATCTGCGCATGCGTATTATATCGTCAGTCGCGCATGCGTACACATTTTCAGTCCGTTGCTTTAATGGGCATATGGTCAAACGATAGTTACCTGATTTTCACAATATAAATGACAGTCTAATTTTTCCTGCTTTGTTCGCTTGCGATCGGTATTGACTGAGACAATGTAACTAATTCAGAGAGACAGGCTAATACGCAGGCGCATATCATGCACGAGCATGACGACTAGGAGGACAAACGCAGTTACACGCATGCGCGATTGTGAATTATGACGCGGATAAAAAGGGGCAGGACACCACGGGGGAAGTGAAGGAATTGGATGAGAAAAGTTGAAAATCTGTCAATCAAAAGACGGACAATGTCGGGCGGACAATTGCAGCAATACGGAGGGTAAATGTAAATGAAAAAATGAAACGAAAGGCAAATTTTTATAAGTTTTGATGAATGAACATTATACTTTTTTCATTTGATAATTATTATACTGTAATCTAGTGTGGCGGACTTGAACTTCACTTTAAGCAGACTGTGATTGTCTATTGTTGTGACTTAGATGATGATCAGATCACATTTTATGACCAATTTGTGCAGAAATCCATATAATTCCAAAGGGTTCACATACTTTTTCTTGCAACTGTATATATATATATACATACAATGCTCAAAAAAGAAAGTATTGCAATATGCAGTGATACCTTTTTTATATATATACATATATATATATATTTGCATACAAAGAGAGAAGCGCTCTACCAGGAACCGAAACGATCGTCTGGGGTTGTCATGTTCCTTGTTCAGAGGAGAATTGCCTGGTATTTCGGGGCTGGACTGACCTTACTTGGCAGGATCAGACTGATATACTTCAGGAAAGTTTTCTTCTGTGAAAAGCACACTGGTCTAAAAGAGGCTGCTTCCGGGTGGTAAATCGCCATAGAACAAGCCACTGCGCTGTTGTTCGTTCCTGGTAGAGCGCTTCTCTCTTTGTATGCAAATTATTATGACCCTGGGGAAGTCTCCCTATGGGTGATGGGGGAAACCAGACGTGGACTCCTTGCCCAGTGTGCTTAGAGGAATGTGGCTGCACCTCACTGACGAGGCCCATAGGAGGCCGAAACGATCGTCTGGGGTTGTCATGTTCCTTGTTCAGAGGAGAATTGCCTGGTATTTCGGGGCTGGACTGACCTTACTTGGCAGGATCAGACTGATATACTTCAGGAAAGTTTTCTTCTGTGAAAAGCACACTGGTCTAAAAGAGGCTGCTTCCGGGTGGTAAATCGCCATAGAACAAGCCACTGCGCTGTTGTTCGTTCCTGGTAGAGCGCTTCTCTCTTTGTATGCAAATTATTATGACCCTGGGGAAGTCTCCCTATGGGTGATGGGGGAAACCAGACGTGGACTCCTTGCCCAGTGTGCTTAGAGGAATGTGGCTGCACCTCACTGACGAGGCCCATAGGAGGCCGAAACGATCGTCTGGGGTTGTCATGTTCCTTGTTCAGAGGAGAATTGCCTGGTATTTCGGGGCTGGACTGACCTTACTTGGCAGGATCAGACTGATATACTTCAGGAAAGTTTTCTTCTGTGAAAAGCACACTGGTCTAAAAGAGGCTGCTTCCGGGTGGTAAATCGCCATAGAACAAGCCACTGCGCTGTTGTTCGTTCCTGGTAGAGCGCTTCTCTCTTTGTATGCAAATTATTATGACCCTGGGGAAGTCTCCCTATGGGTGATGGGGGAAACCAGACGTGGACTCCTTGCCCAGTGTGCTTAGAGGAATGTGGCTGCACCTCACTGACGAGGCCCATAAGAGGCCGAAACGATCGTCTGGGGTTGTCATGTTCCTTGTTCAGAGGAGAATTGCCTGGTATTTCGGGGCTGGACTGACCTTACTTGGCAGGATCAGACTGATATACTTCAGGAAAGTTTTCTTCTGTGAAAAGCACACTGGTCTAAAAGAGGCTGCTTCCGGGTGGTAAATCGCCATAGAACAAGCCACTGCGCTGTTGTTCGTTCCTGGTAGAGCGCTTCTCTCTTTGTATGCAAATTATTATGACCCTGGGGAAGTCTCCCTATGGGTGATGGGGGAAACCAGACGTGGACTCCTTGCCCAGTGTGCTTAGAGGAATGTGGCTGCACCTCACTGACGAGGCCCATAGGAGGCCGAAACGATCATCTGGGGTTGTCATGTTCCTTGTTCAGAGGAGAATTGCCTGGTATTTCGGGGCTGGACTGACCTTACTTGGCAGGATCAGACTGATATACTTCAGGAAAGTTTTCTTCTGTGAAAAGCACACTGGTCTAAAAGAGGCTGCTTCCGGGTGGTAAATCGCCATAGAACAAGCCACTGCACTGTTGTTCGTTCCTGGTAGAGCGCTTCTCTCTTTGTATGCAAATTATTATGACCCTGGGGAAGTCTCCCTATGGGTGATGGGGGAAACCAGACGTGGACTCCTTGCCCAGTGTGCTTAGAGGAATGTGGCTGCACCTCACTGACGAGGCCCATAGGAGGCCGAAACGATCGTCTGGGGTTGTCATGTTCCTTGTTCAGAGGAGAATTGCCTGGTATTTCGGGGCTGGACTGACCTTACTTGGCAGGATCAGACTGATATACTTCAGGAAAGTTTTCTTCTGTGAAAAGCACACTGGTCTAAAAGAGGCTGCTTCCGGGTGGTAAATCGCCATAGAACAAGCCACTGCGCTGTTGTTCGTTCCTGGTAGAGCGCTTCTCTCTTTGTATGCAAATTATTATGACCCTGGGGAAGTCTCCCTATGGGTGATGGGGGAAACCAGACGTGGACTCCTTGCCCAGTGTGCTTAGAGGAATGTGGCTGCACCTCACTGACGAGGCCCATAGGAGGCCGAAACGATCGTCTGGGGTTGTCATGTTCCTTGTTCAGAGGAGAATTGCCTGGTATTTCGGGGCTGGACTGACCTTACTTGGCAGGATCAGACTGATATACTTCAGGAAAGTTTTCTTCTGTGAAAAGCACACTGGTCTAAAAGAGGCTGCTTCCGGGTGGTAAATCGCCATAGAACAAGCCACTGCGCTGTTGTTCGTTCCTGGTAGAGCGCTTCTCTCTTTGTATGCAAATTATTATGACCCTGGGGAAGTCTCCCTATGGGTGATGGGGGAAACCAGACGTGGACTCCTTGCCCAGTGTGCTTAGAGGAATGTGGCTGCACCTCACTGACGAGGCCCATAGGAGGCCGAAACGATCGTCTGGGGTTGTCATGTTCCTTGTTCAGAGGAGAATTGCCTGGTATTTCGGGGCTGGACTGACCTTACTTGGCAGGATCAGACTGATATACTTCAGGAAAGTTTTCTTCTGTGAAAAGCACACTGGTCTAAAAGAGGCTGCTTCCGGGTGGTAAATCGCCATAGAACAAGCCACTGCGCTGTTGTTCGTTCCTGGTAGAGCGCTTCTCTCTTTGTATGCAAATTATTATGACCCTGGGGAAGTCTCCCTATGGGTGATGGGGGAAACCAGACGTGGACTCCTTGCCCAGTGTGCTTAGAGGAATGTGGCTGCACCTCACTGACGAGGCCCATAGGAGGCCGAAACGATCGTCTGGGGTTGTCATGTTCCTTGTTCAGAGGAGAATTGCCTGGTATTTCGGGGCTGGACTGACCTTACTTGGCAGGATCAGACTAATATACTTCAGGAAAGTTTTCTTCTGTGAAAAGCACACTGGTCTAAAAGAGGCTGCTTCCGGGTGGTAAATCGCCATAGAACAAGCCACTGCGCTGTTGTTCGTTCCTGGTAGAGCGCTTCTCTCTTTGTATGCAAATTATTATGACCCTGGGGAAGTCTCCCTATGGGTGATGGGGGAAACCAGACGTGGACTCCTTGCCCAGTGTGCTTAGAGGAATGTGGCTGCACCTCACTGACGAGGCCCATAGGAGGCCGAAACGATCAGCTGAGGTTCCTTCTCGGGCCTTTGGCTTGGATCAAGTGCAGTTTTCTGTGCTTGGTCTTGGTCTTGGTTTGCTGCCTGGAGACCTGCTCCTTCGGCCTGGGGTCCTTTCCCTTTGGGGTTTGGGCTCCTGCTGCTATTGGGGGGGTGGCTACTCCTTAGGCGTAGAGCAACTGGGTAGTAGGGCCGTCCCCTTGGCCTTGTGGCATCGTCCCTGGACTTCAGCCACATGCTGCTTTTGGGGGGACGCTCTGAAATCCAGCCTAAAGAGGCAATAGGGCAAATATGGCTACCAATGTGCCAAATGTTCCCCATACACTTCGGGTGTTGATTTCTGAGGACTTTCGAGAGAAGATTGGTTTGGCTCATGTCCAGCAGGTGGTTTTGGAGGGTGTTTTGAAGATGCCAAGAGCAAGTTTGCATTGTGTTCAGTCATTCCCTTCAAGAGGGATTTTTGATGTGGCTTTCACCGATGAGCATTATTTACAGACCTGCTATCAACGGACTATTGATATGGCTGCTGCTCCAGAGTTGGTTGGCATGAAATTTGTTGCCTGTGTGCAGAGGGAGAGAAGAATCCCGGTGACAGTACATATGTACAACCCTTGGGTCACTGATGTGGAAATTCGTCTGTTTCTTTGTCGCTACTTTGATGATGTTCAAGGAGGTAGCAAGCTGAAGAATCAGTTTGGGACTTTCAATGGAAAGCGCAGGTTCTGGGTGCGGTTTGTGCCTGATGAATTAGGTATTGGTGGAAAGAAACACCCTCCACAGACTTTCGCCATTGGTGGAAATAGAGGTTTCCTATACTATGATGACATGCCTCTTTTTTGCCGTAGTTGCAACCTGTTTGGTCACATTGCTGAAAATTGCCCAGGTGCCAGATGTCGAAATTGCGGTGAGGAGGATCATCTTGTTGCCCACTGTAGTAAACGCCGGACCTGTGACCTGTGTGGTTCTTCAAGTCATCTGTGCAGGATGTGTCCTTTGATGATGTTGCAGGGGCTTGATAGAGTGAAGCCTTCCTATGCTGATGTTGCAAAAAAAACCATCTTCAGTTGCAGTTGAGCCATCTGTGAATGAGGAGGAGGTCTCTGATGAGGCATTGAACTCTATATTACCTCTTTTGTGCAAGAAATCTGCATTTGGGGTCCCTGTCGGAGAGGTGTCTGATGCTCCTGTGGTGGTTCCTGTGGCTGAGAAGGTGGAGGAAGCCCAATCTCATCTTCAGGAAGTGGATCTTGCTACATCTAATGTGATAGCTGCTTCAGATGTTCTTGAAGCCCTGTTGCCCAATGTGGATGATACTGTTGCTGTTCCTGGGACAGAGAATGTTTCCTTCACTGAGTCATCTTGTGATGCTGCTCCTGATGCTGTTCTTGGTGAAGGGGAGAACATTGATTGGTCTGCTGTTGTGTCCTCTAGTTCTGAGGAGGATATGGACACTGAAGGGAAAAAATCTGCCTCCAAGCGAAAAATAGATCCGGATTCTGATGGATGGGAGAGTCCTGATTTGAATCTTCCAGTAGTTAAGGGTGCAGATCCAGATACTACAAGTGATGCTGACTCTTTAATTTCAGAGTTTCCTTCTGTCTCTACTAAAGACGTTCCTTCTGACTCAAGCCAGTGTATAGGTGACTTTTCTGATGCCTCTTCTGTTGGTTATCTAGATAAAAGAGATGTGAACCAACTTGCTGAAGTTACTGGTTATGAGGCTGGCAAGGGGGAGCCTAGGAGGTCGGAACGTCACAGAGGCAGATTTAAAGGATCTCCTTTGAGTCCTAAGAAAAAGAAAGGAAAGAAGAAGTCCTGATGTTATTTCTTTTTTTGTTTTTCTTTAATTTATTTTTGTGATGTTTCTGACCATTTCTTCCCTTAATGTCAGGTGTATGACAACTTTAGCAAGGAGAGCTGCAATTTTTAAATTATTATCTGTATGTTCTGCTAATATTTTTTGTTTGCAGGAATGTGGTCTCTCTGAACATCCTAAATGTGCTGACTGGGAATATGGTCCTAAAGTATGGTCTTGTTCTTCTGATAGGAATGGGGGGGTGGGAGTTTTGTTTAAGGGGTTTAGTTTTTCTATCCTTAATGTAGTTCATATTGTCCCAGGTCGGGTACTTTTGGTTAGTTTTAGTTTTTGTGGGACTGTTTTTCGTTTGTTTAATGTATATGCTTCTCCAAATAGGGTAGAACGTTTGCTTAATTTTGAAACTTTAAAGTTTTTTCTGCCAGGTCGAGAGCCAACTTTTTTGGTTGGGGATTTTAATTGTATTATTAAGAATGGGGACAGAGAGGGTGGGAGTGATTGTAGGGTGGATAGCTCAGGGAAGTTTTTACTTGATTTGCTTAAATCTTTCGGTTTGAAGGATGCCTTCGGGTCTGTTTCTTTTTCAGGGGAGGGTTTTACTTTCTTTAGTGATAGTGGTGGGATAAAATCTCGAATTGATTTTTGTTTTTTATCTAAATTTTTATGTGTTGATGATTTTTCTTTAAAGCGGATGCCCTTTACGGATCATGCCCTTTTGATGTGTAAGGTGAATTGTGATTTGAAGATTAAGTATGGTAAGGGTGTTTGGAAACTGAATGTGGATTTGTTAAAAGATGAGAAGTTTAAGCGTCAGTTTGTTTGGATGTATGAAAGGTGGCGTGAAAGAAAATGTGATTTTAGTAATGTGCTTATGTGGTGGGAATGGTTGAAGGTGGAAATAAAGAGGTTTTTTATTAAGAAAGGCTGTGAGAAAGCTAGAATGGAAAGGGAGTTGTATGATAAATGGTATCTGAGGTTGTTGTATTTGTATGAATTGAGAAATTGTGGTATTGATGTGCATGAGGAAATTGCTGAAGCAAGAAAGATAATTAAAAAGTGTATGCATGAAAAAGGAAAGAAAATTGTTTTTATGGCAAGATTGGAGAAAATGGAAAAGGATGAGTCTTGTAGTAAATATTTTTTTAAGAAAGCTTTTGAAGGAAAGACTGGTTTTGTTAGTGTTTTTGATAAGGTTGAGTGTGAAGTTAATGGTACGGATGGTGTTTTGCGTGAAGTTCATGAGTTTTACAGTGAGCTGTATAAAGAAAAAACAAGAGATGTTTTATTGGAAAATGAGTTGTTGGAAAACATTGAGGTTAAGTTGGAAAAATATGATAATGATTTGTTAGAAAGGGATCTAAGTTTGGATGAGATTGCAGAGGTTGTTAGGAGTTTTAAGAATGGGAAGGTACCTGGTTGTGATGGTTTGCCTGTTGAATTTTATACTTGTTTTTGGAATTTGATTGGGGTGGATATGTTGGATGTTTGTAAGTTTGTTTTTAGAATGAATGTTTTGCCTGTTTCAATGAGGAAAGGTTTGATTGTTTTGTTATTTAAAAAGGGTGATAAGAGAGATTTGAGGAATTGGAGGCCGATTACGTTGTTGAATGTTGACTATAAGGTTATTGCAAAGGTGTTGGCAAATAGAATGCGTGGAGTGATTGGTAAGGTTGTGGGTGAAGAGCAAGTGTGTGCTGTTCCTGGGCGTCAGATTTCTGAAAGTTTGTTGTTACTACGTGATGTACTGTGGTATGTGAGGGAGAGGATGAGGTCTGTTGCTGTTGCTATTGTGGATTTTGAAAAAGCGTATGATAGGGTAGTGCATGATTTTATGTTTCATGTTTTAGAACGTTTAGGTTTTTCTGGTAAGATTATTGGATGGTTTAAATGTTTGTATAGTGATATTGTGAGTCAAGTCCAGGTTAATGGTTTTTTGACTGAGGAATTTTGTGTTAAATCTGGAGTGCGTCAAGGATGTCCTTTGTCTCCTGTGTTATTTGTATGTGTCATTGAGCCATTATTAACTAGTTTGAGGAAGGATAAATTAGTTAGAGGTGTGAGTGTTCCTGGTAGTAATGGAAGGTGTTTAAAAGTGATTGGGTATATGGATGATGTGAGTGTGGTATGTGAGACTCAGGCTGGTTTGAGGAGGGTGAAAACTTTAGTTGAATGTTTTTGTATGGCAAGTGGTTTCAGAGTTAATTGGAATAAGTGTAAAGTTAAAGTTTTTGGTAATGATAGGGAGATTGATTCCTGTGGATGGCCTGTGACTGAAGGTGCAATTGAGGTGTTGGGTGTGAAATTTGATGTGGATTTGAAAGGCTTGGAAAGTTGGGAGAATGTTTTTGATAAAGTGAGTAGAAAACTTCAGTTTTGGTCTTTAAGGACTTTATCTTTGGAAGGAAAAATGTTAGTTATTAAATCGGTTTTGATTCCTATTATGTTATATTTGGCGTTAGTTTTTCCGCCACCTGAGAGGATTTTTCGGAGAATTTTGAGAGTGTTGTTTTCTTTTTTCTGGAGTTCTGGTATGGAGCGTTTGAAAAGAGATGTTGTTGTTAAGAGTAAGAATGTTGGTGGTAAGGGTTTTCCAAATGTGGAGAGATTTTTGGCTGTGAAATATGTTAGTAGGTGTGTGGTTCTGAGTGGTAAGGATAGCATGGCTGGTTGTATGGTAAAGTATGCTTGTGGAAATGTTTTAAGACGATATGGTTTATTTGAGATTGATAGAAAGAAACCGGTATGTTTTGCTGTTCCGTGGTTTTATGTAAGGGTGGAATGTTGGATTAAAAAATATGGTTTGGAGAATGTTAGTAGGGAGATGTGGTGTGCAAACAGAATGGTGTTGAAAATGTTGGAGAAGAAGGAAGGTCTTGAGTTGATTGGGGGTTTGAATGAAAATGAATGTGTGTTGGTATGGAAAAATGTGTGTAATAAGTATTTGATGAATAGGCAGAAAGATATTAGTTGGATGAGTGTGCATAAGTGTTTGCCAACAAGGGATTTTCAGAGAATGCGTCGTTTAGTGGCTTCAGAAGTGTGTCCTAGAGATGGTTGTTTTCAAAGCGAGAGTGTTATTCATTTGTTTTGGAATTGTGAGTATGCTAGGGATGTTTGGAGAAGTTTGAAAAGGATGATTAAGGGTTTGACTGGAGTGCAGTTTTTTACTTTTAATATGATGATGTATGGTTTGTGTGGAAGTGGTGTGGAAAAGGAGAAAGCAAGATTGATATGGTTGTTGGCATGTTGTGTGAAGGAGGTGTTGTGGGATGTGCGTAATATTTTGATTTTTAAGAAAGAGGTAGTTACTGTAGGTAATTGTGTGGGTATGATCCGTGGGAAGTTGTTTTTGTATTTTTCTTTTGATAGGAGGCGATATGGGGAATTAGATTCTGAAGGCATCTGGAAGACAAAGAAGTGGAAGGATTGGATTATTTAGTTGTTTTTTTTTTTTTTTTTTTTTTTTTTTTTTTTGTTTTTTTTTTTTTTTTTTTGTTTTTTTTGTCTGTATTTGAAATATGTTTAATTTTATTTTGTGTGATTATTTAAGTTTAATATTTGCATTTTGATTTTTTTCTGATGACAAAAATTTGGGTCAATATTTCAGTTTTGTAACAAGAGATATATTGTTTGCATTTGTTATTATGATTTTATTTTGTATATATGCATATATGATTATTTTTCTAATAAAAGAATTACGAAACGATCGTCTGGGGTTGTCATGTTCCTTGTTCAGAGGAGAATTGCCTGGTATTTCGGGGCTGGACTGACCTTACTTGGCAGGATCAGACTGATATACTTCAGGAAAGTTTTCTTCTGTGAAAAGCACACTGGTCTAAAAGAGGCTGCTTCCGGGTGGTAAATCGCCATAGAACAAGCCACTGCGCTGTTGTTCGTTCCTGGTAGAGCGCTTCTCTCTTTGTATGCAAATTATTATGACCCTGGGGAAGTCTCCCTATGGGTGATGGGGGAAACCAGACGTGGACTCCTTGCCCAGTGTGCTTAGAGGAATGTGGCTGCACCTCACTGACGAGGCCCATAGGAGGCCGAAACGATCGTCTGGGGTTGTCATGTTCCTTGTTCAGAGGAGAATTGCCTGGTATTTCGGGGCTGGACTGACCTTACTTGGCAGGATCAGACTGATATACTTCAGGAAAGTTTTCTTCTGTGAAAAGCACACTGGTCTAAAAGAGGCTGCTTCCGGGTGGTAAATCGCCATAGAACAAGCCACTGCGCTGTTGTTCGTTCCTGGTAGAGCGCTTCTCTCTTTGTATGCAAATTATTATGACCCTGGGGAAGTCTCCCTATGGGTGATGGGGGAAACCAGACGTGGACTCCATGCCCAGTGTGCTTAGAGGAATGTGGCTGCACCTCACTGACGAGGCCCATAAGAGGCCGAAACGATCGTCTGGGGTTGTCATGTTCCTTGTTCAGAGGAGAATTGCCTGGTATTTCGGGGCTGGACTGACCTTACTTGGCAGGATCAGACTGATATACTTCAGGAAAGTTTTCTTCTGTGAAAAGCACACTGGTCTAAAAGAGGCTGCTTCCGGGTGGTAAATCGCCATAGAACAAGCCACTGCGCTGTTGTTCGTTCCTGGTAGAGCGCTTCTCTCTTTGTATGCAAATTATTATGACCCTGGGGAAGTCTCCCTATGGGTGATGGGGGAAACCAGACGTGGACTCCTTGCCCAGTGTGCTTAGAGGAATGTGGCTGCACCTCACTGACGAGGCCCATAGGAGGCCGAAACGATCATCTGGGGTTGTCATGTTCCTTGTTCAGAGGAGAATTGCCTGGTATTTCGGGGCTGGACTGACCTTACTTGGCAGGATCAGACTGATATACTTCAGGAAAGTTTTCTTCTGTGAAAAGCACACTGGTCTAAAAGAGGCTGCTTCCGGGTGGTAAATCGCCATAGAACAAGCCACTGCACTGTTGTTCGTTCCTGGTAGAGCGCTTCTCTCTTTGTATGCAAATTATTATGACCCTGGGGAAGTCTCCCTATGGGTGATGGGGGAAACCAGACGTGGACTCCTTGCCCAGTGTGCTTAGAGGAATGTGGCTGCACCTCACTGACGAGGCCCATAGGAGGCCGAAACGATCGTCTGGGGTTGTCATGTTCCTTGTTCAGAGGAGAATTGCCTGGTATTTCGGGGCTGGACTGACCTTACTTGGCAGGATCAGACTGATATACTTCAGGAAAGTTTTCTTCTGTGAAAAGCACACTGGTCTAAAAGAGGCTGCTTCCGGGTGGTAAATCGCCATAGAACAAGCCACTGCGCTGTTGTTCGTTCCTGGTAGAGCGCTTCTCTCTTTGTATGCAAATTATTATGACCCTGGGGAAGTCTCCCTATGGGTGATGGGGGAAACCAGACGTGGACTCCTTGCCCAGTGTGCTTAGAGGAATGTGGCTGCACCTCACTGACGAGGCCCATAGGAGGCCGAAACGATCGTCTGGGGTTGTCATGTTCCTTGTTCAGAGGAGAATTGCCTGGTATTTCGGGGCTGGACTGACCTTACTTGGCAGGATCAGACTGATATACTTCAGGAAAGTTTTCTTCTGTGAAAAGCACACTGGTCTAAAAGAGGCTGCTTCCGGGTGGTAAATCGCCATAGAACAAGCCACTGCGCTGTTGTTCGTTCCTGGTAGAGCGCTTCTCTCTTTGTATGCAAATTATTATGACCCTGGGGAAGTCTCCCTATGGGTGATGGGGGAAACCAGACGTGGACTCCTTGCCCAGTGTGCTTAGAGGAATGTGGCTGCACCTCACTGACGAGGCCCATAGGAGGCCGAAA
>NW_026512414.1:0-25000 GCF_027579735.1 Bombina bombina | reverse complement strand
ATATACATATTTGTATATATATATATATATATATATATTGATACAAAGTCTCAGAGAAAGCGCCACTGATCCTCTCTCACCTTGTTCCCCGGCGTCTTAGCGTGCTTCCGCTCCAGATTCTGACCTCAGTAGGTACGGCACAATGGAGAGTGAGTATATCCGGTCAGTGTAGATGCAGCATTCTCAGGTATTTGCTGGATACCAAAATAAAGAATATAGAAGTGGAAGGAAAAATGCGCAAGATACCTCTTCAGACCGGTGTTAAATAAAAGTTCCAAAATGTATTAATCCATGTTTAAAAACAGACAAACCGTAGCACGGAGTGTAAACATATAAAATCACATCAGTGTGGACAGGAACGTTGCATACATGTTTCGTGCCTGCGCACTTGATCACTGCATAGGTAATTACCTGTGCACACCTCCTTTTTAAAGGGACAAACTCCCTTGAAATCATAAAGAGACAGTATCTGCATACTATACTATAATATATAACAGTAAACTTATGGCCTAAATATTTATTAATAAATTTAGTTTAATTATTTAATTTTATTTCTTGTATATATCTCCAATAAATTTATTAGTTTAGACCAATTAGGGAAAAAAATAATAATTATTAAATAGAAAGAAACAAACAGAAATATAAAACATATTCCTTAAAAAACTGCTATGTGACATGGACTTCTCAGTATAGTTGATAACAGAAAAAATATTTAATCAGTATAATATTAGGAGAAGAAATATATTGACTCATGTAAATGTGTCAAGATCTCTCCTAATATTAAGGGCATATAGAATGGTAGTTTTAAGAACAAACATCCAGTAAATTTCTCTCTTGTTTAGTTTGTTCTCTCTACTTCCTCCTCTTTTCCAAACAGGAATATGATCTATTCCTTGAATGGTAAGTTTGGAACTGTCTGAATTGTGACATTCCCTACAGTGTCTCGCTACTGGGGTATCAGAATCTATGTCTTCCAGTGATCTAAGGTGTTGTAGAAATCTATCCTTCAAAGAACGTTTCGTTTTCCCTGTGTATTGTTTGCCACATTGTTGGCAAGTTAATAGATACACAATGTGAGTGCTGGAGCAATTTATAAAATATTTAATACTATGTTCTTGATCTGTAGAATGGGATTTAAATTTTGGTCCCTCTAAGACATGACTACACGTCTTACAAACTGGGCGTCTACATTTATAGAAACCTATCTTTTTAGGTAACCATGTCTGTTTGGATTTTTGTGGGAGATCAGAAGGAGACAATGTATTCCCCAAAGTTTTACCTCGTCTAGTGACATATTCACACCCTTGATGAAGTATTTGTTTTATTATTGGATCTGTATCCAATATATGTAAAGAATCTTTGATAATATTACATATCTTATGATAATCATTACTATATGTTGTTATGAACTTCGGTTTGTTCATTTGTTTGGTCTTTCTGTTTAGATGTTTATATTTAAGTAGATTATCTCTTGGTGTTAAGTCAACCTCATGTTTTATCTTCTTCAGAAGATCTGCCTTATAGCCTCGTTCAATCAATCGTGTGGTAATAATTTGTGCCTGTTCTTGATACAATTCCTCAGTGGAACAGTTCCTTTTAGCTCTAATATATTCCCCTTTTGGGATTCCTTTGATTACATGTCTAGGATGACATGAGTTGTATTCTAACGTCGTGTTTCCTGATGTAATTTTCCTACATAATGTGGTATTTATCTTCCCAGTAGATTTTTAAACATGGATTAATACATTTTGGAACTTTTATTTAACACCGGTCTGAAGAGGTATCTTGCGCATTTTTCCTTCCACTTCTATATATATATATATATATATATATATATATATATATATATATATATATATATATATATATATATATATATATATATATATATATATATATATATATATATATTTATTCCTTTTTTAATTTCTTCTGATTGATGAAGATATAACTTTTGAAGTTAAACTAATATCAGAAGTGGTTTAAGCATTCCTAAATTTTTTGGCCAGTCCTATTAGCTTTTTTTTTTTACAGTGAGAATTTGTATCTATCAGCCAGAACCTGTCTGTTCTTAATCAATTGTAGGAAGTTCCTATTAGCGAGAAAACATTAACACCTCATTTGTATTATATTCAGTTTAGTCTTAAACAGATTTTACTCTACGTTATTGGAGGATTGTTTTTTGTTTTTTTTACAATATCACTTTAAATAACGATACCAATTATTGGTGTGTAATAAACAATTTAATTTTACTTTTGAGTATTATTATTTTATTAATTAAATAGACATTCTAGACAATTCAATTTGTGTTTACAAACTGCTTCTAATAAACGTTATTAATAACCAGATATCTCCCAACCACACCCAGAGAGCACTGGCTACTCCACCTAGCAGTTATTTTTCCACGCACAAAACAGCCCACAGATCTGCCTAACGCAACCAAAGCCTCCCAGTTCTGGATAGGATCAGGGGCATGTTGGGAGGTATGTTTTATTGTAATTAGCTAGGTCCAAGTCAGTCCTTTTTTCAAGGTTATTGTTGCCCAAAGTTGTCTACATATTTGTTCATTCATTTTTGTCTTTTTTTTAATCTTGTGCCATTGGGAACCTGCTGCTTGTTTTAAAGCACATCATATTACACATGGCGGCTCATTGGCATAAAAAAAGTGTTTACTTATGTTTAGACATAATGAGCTAAATTCTAGGGGGGGGGGGGGATTTGCCCCTCTATAGAAACCAATGGGACCTATAGTCTCCTCACATTCAAACAAGCCACTGCAGTCTCCATAGCAAATGCAAAATAATCAGAATTGCCTTCACGTTCAGGGTACTGAGCTTCAGTGTATTGGTTTTAAATTTATCATCTTGTGTCCTGTCTGTGATATGTTTTATGTATATTTTATCACACTGTAGGTCATATTATAATTGTAATTTCTAAATTAAGGTATATTTAGATATATACTTGCAAGCAAAATACATTTTGCATTTTCAAAGCTCTTAGACAACTACTAATACTTGATGCTGCAGCAGAAAAACATATTTATTGAACATTAAGCAGTCATTATTTAGAAAGAATATTGTAAATCCATTTAATGCCCTTGTAATATATTCATGATTAAACAGACAAGAAGAAGCTTTGTTAATGAAAAGCTCTTTTTATCAAATGTATTGTGATCTGAAAAAAATATATTCACTGTTTTTTACATCTAGCTCATAATGCAGTGTAATGTGGGTTAATTATTTTTCCTTGCTTCTGCAAGTAAAGTCCCTGCTTGTGATCATGTGTTCTTGAAAAAAAATGCTCTAGATAAATTGTACTTTGATCAGAGCCATTGAGCTGAAGACTGGATGCAAATCCTAAATCAAAGTGAATTTCAATATCTCATGAGTGAACATCAATCAGGCAGTCACATGATTGCACCACTTGGACGTATTAGGTAACGTCTTTGCTACATAACGAAGAATAATAATGGATTTAGAGACAGAGCGTTGGCAGACCTCACATCAATTGATCCAACATTAAATGGCATTGAATGAATCACAATAGCTTTTTTTATTTCCATCCCTGTTTACAAGTGAAGGCCGTTGTTAGCCAGGCAAAAACAAATCGCTTCAAACACCCTGTCAGAGCTGAAATTGGCATAAGAGTGATGTTAATGGATTTAAAAGAACTGTCTTTTTCTGGTTGGGTCACTACAGCTGCGTTGTGACTAATTTCTGCCCGTTGCACAGAAAAATAAATGTGAACTTATGTTTGTTACATATAAATATTTATAGTAATGAATTAATGGGACATACTGCTGGGCATGTCTACAACATGGTTTCTATTTACCAGCAGCTTTTCTTAAAAAAACGCAACGTAGGGCTAAAATGAGAATAAAATCACAATCCACTTTAATTACACATAAAAATAAAATAAATCAAATAAATCAATAAAAGCTCGAAACACTACCCTTGATCACTGGCTAGTGCAATTGACAGTTTACAATATGCAAGACGTCTATGGAGTGCGTCTAGACATTAATACTAAGGTAAAAAAGGAAGTCAGGACTCTGTTTCCTTAGATGTATATTACGTTGACTTTACATGTGCCTGTTGATAAATGATGATACGCTTATGGCCAAAATGGGGTTGGTAAAGTGCCATCTACAGCTGTATTAGGAGCTGCAAACGTGTGTTATGTAATGTGTTGACTGTGTGCTTGGGTCTAAAAACCCGTGGTGGTTCAAAAAAGTGTTCAAAGCAATATTGTGAATGAGGTATTAAATACACTTAGAAAATTTCCAAACATGTGAAAAAAACATGAAAATATAAAATAGAAAATAAAAGCATAAATCTTCAAACTGCTGTGGCATAAATTAGGGTAAAGGGTGTAGCGTGAAATGCCAAAGATATTTCAAAATATTAAAAAACAATTAGAAAACAAATTTCAATCAGTGCTGTGCAGATAATTATCACATATCCAAATGAAATTCAAATCAAAGTCAGGTCAAAAAAACAGTGGCCACTGTGAAAGAAAAAAAGAAAAAATGAACGATACAATCCAACATACAATCCTCCTTGAAACCTGAAACAAAGTCTAAAATGTTCCTGCAGTGGTCCTGCAAGTGCTGCAGGAGCCGGAATGAGAGGTCTGAACGTCTTGGGTTACCAGTTGACGCGTTTCGGTCTATGCTAGACCTTTATTAGCATAAAGTCTTGATAAAGGTCTAGCATAGACCAAAACGCGTCGACTGGTAAGTACGTTTTTAATTGATAGAAGATTAAGGAAACTGTCTGCACTATTGGTGTTTTTTTATTTCTAGGTACCGTTGCGGAAAACTCGAGTCTGAGAAACCCAAGACGTTCAGACCTCTCATTCCGGCTCCTGCAGCACTTGCAGGACCACTGCAGGAACATTTTAGACTTTGTTTCAGGTTTCAAGGAGGATTGTAGGTTGGATTGTACCGTTCATTTTTTCTTTTTTTTCTTTCACAGTGGCCACTGTTTTTTTGACCTGACTTTGATTTGAATTTCATTTGGATATGTGATAATTATCTGCACAGCACTGATTGGAATTTGTTTTTTAATTGTTTTTTAATATTTTTAAATATCTTTGGCATTTCACGCTACACCTTTTACCCCAATTTATGCCACAGCAGTTTGAAGATTTATGCTTTTATTTTCTATTTTCTATTTTCATGTTTTTTTCACATGTTTGGAAATTTTCTAAGTGTGTTTAATACCTCATTCACAATATTGCTTTGAACACTTTTTTGAACCACCACGGGTTTTTAGACCCAAGCACACAGTCAACACATTACATAACACACGTTTGCAGCTCCTAATACAGCTGTAGACGGCACTTTACCAACCCCATTTTGGCCATAAGCTTATCATCATTTATCAACAGGCACATGTAAAGTCAACGTAATATACATCTAAGGAAACGGAGTCCTGACGTCTAGACGCACTCCATAGACGTCTTGCATATTGTAAACTGTCAATTGCAGATCTAGATTTCCAACGATCTTCCACTAGCCAGTGATCAAGGGTAGTGTTTTGAGCTTTTATTGATTTATTTTATTTTTATGAGTAATTAAAGTGGATTGTGATTTTATTCTCATTTTAGCCCTACATTGTGTTCTTTGGGCTATCCTATACATAGCCTGTATTGGCGCTTTGGTTTTTATCCCTTTAATCCATTTAATCTATTTTGACTACTAGGAGTCAATAACCAAAGCTAGGTCCTAACTCAGGAGGGCGCTTAGTGATATCCGTTCACTACATTAATTTATTTTAACCCCTTGCAGGTGAGGGTTGTTCGAGCACTACATTTTCATAATAGTTGTTGCCATCTTGGAGTTTAGGTATTCTTGCACTCTATGACAGAAGCTGTGCACATTCACTATTCAGTTACATTACTGCTCTCTTGAAAGCTGTGTTGTGCATTTCTGGTTAGTGTGAGTAGGAGTAAAACTGCAAAAATGTAAACCCCCTGATCTGTATTATTGGTGTTTAACCTGAAGCCCATAATACAATTGGGAAAAAGACAATAACATCACTGATCTGTGAATGTTCTCCATTTATGTTCCAAGGTGCAAGAATATGTAAGCTCCAATATGGCGCTATTCAATGAGAAATGTTAAACTTTACCAACCAGCACTTGCAAAGGGTTAAAATAACAGAGCATTTCTAGAAAGCTGCAGACACAGGAGCAAACCAATACATGGTGAGTAGGAACTATTCCGTTGAGTCCAGCAGTTTAATGTCCCTATAACCAGGATGCAATTTAGGTACAGTTAAAATGTGCCTATCAGATTTTGGGCTCCATTTATTAAGCAGCGAATGATGCTTCTGATCTGGATGATTGACAGCCTCTGCTAGTTGCCGATTGTCCACCAGTGAGCAGGGGGGCAGCATTGCACAAGCATTTTACTAGAAATGCTTGTGCAATCCTGTCGGCATTTTGCGATGTTGAGCGGACATGATCCGCTATAGTAAATCTACTATAGCAAATCTACCCCTTAGTGTTCACACATTTTAAGATACTTGTTGGAACATTGTTAAAGACACAAAATAACAGACAGAAAAAAATAACCTGAGGCCATATAGTCTGCTCATATTTAGCTCTGCAGTTTAGGTTAAATAATTCTCAGGAATTCCTTATTGCTAATCCTTACGATATTTGTCTCAACCACCTCTCTAGGGAGTTTATTTCCTGAATATACTAACCCTATTTCAATGAAAGTCATGTATAGAAATAGTGAAATCAGTAACCTGGGTCTGCAATACATAAGTTTGCAAAAGTTTTGTGCTTGTTTTTTTCAACTGCTTTCTGACTGGCAAATGTGTCTCTAACATTATAAATTGCAGTTCTTAGACAGTGGGGGAAGTAAGCACTTACCCTGCAGAGCACCATACATGGCCCAGGAAGCTGGGGACTAAGTCCAGGAGATAGTGGGCAGTCACATGTGTTCCAGCACAGGTAGATGCATGATCACAGATATTCTGTGGGCAGAACTGGGCAGTGCAGGGGCTAGGTAGGGACTAGTTAGCTCAGAGTTTGGCTAGGTGCTCTGAACGGCATGGCTAGGTTGGATGGGAGAGTGAAAAAGGAGCAATTTTCACCTTACTCCTCAGCCCAACAAATTCAAAAGGGCGTAACCTAAAAGACTGGGTGCTTTTGCACCCCTTCAGAACGGTCACTTCTGTTTGTTATAATGTAACAACAGTTATAGGTGAACATATACAATAACTCATCCAACAGTATGAATCTATAGTTCTCTAAAATTGTTATAGCTAACTGGATATATTACCTCTTTTCTTTAATCTAATTCTAAAAAAATCAAGGGTTTTCCAATTTTGAAATCTGGAAGTGCACACAACAAATTTCACAGGCCTACTACACCTGCTGCATCTGTCTGTAATTAACCTCAGTAGATGAGATCAGATAAAGAGCTGAAAAACAATGCAAATGTGAACAACATGACAGTGGCAAGTCTTGTCTGCTTCTGTAGCAAGTCCTGATTGGCTTCTCCAAATAATGTGGATTTCAGCTATTGAAAATAATTGAAGCATACAAGTATTTAATGCACTCTCAAATGTTCATATTAATCTATTATGTTAATTTACTTCAAAACAACAGAAAAAAATCTTGAAATTAAAAAGTGTTTCTTTTCCTTTAAGGGGAGATTAAAAATAATTGAAGAAGTTTACTTTCTGACGACAAACACAAAATAAATACTACATATCTAAAAATGCTGTTGCAGAGTTTGACTGTGTGGTACATGTGCATGAATGGTCAGACTACCTGTGGTGTCAAGGTAGTTTGTGGTAATGGCTGAGTGGATCTGGTTTAATTCTGGGTGGGTTTAGATTTTTGTGCAACTAAGACACATATAGGGTAGGGAAGCAACAGGACTAAAAGTAGATTCTAGATCCTGATCTGTAATAATCCAACACAATGAAGGACACTCGCAAGCATTGCCTTAGTCTATTATCTGCAACACTATGATGTGGCACATAATGGTGCATGCTATAAAAGCTAATGGTAAATGGTCTCTATGTGTTGCATACTGTGCAAGTGTTATATTTTTTAGCTAGCTGGAGATTAACATCACAACAAACAGAGTGGGTCTGTGTGATGTATTATGTCCCATTGTAGCATGTTCCTAGATAGTAATCAGTATACCCCAGAACCAGGTATGAAACAACTCTGCCAAAAAACGCAGCTTCAGGTGTGAATTGGACCACTTTACTTACTACTATTTTTCCCAAAGGAAATCATAGATTAGTGATACTTTTGCTATCACAGAGGGGACCAGTAATAGAGAAAACTCTATCAAATTGGACACTGGTATGAGGACATAAAAGCAGCTCTTGGGCAACCAAGGATAGGGCAGACCAGACACTGTTATTTTATCACAATAACATAAGAGGTCAGTAGTAGGGGACATTGAAGGCTGTATGGCACGTTTACCCTTTAATGAAGAACGCTTGCATTCAGATTGATATATTTGTATATATTATGAGGCGGAATTATCATATGTCTGTCAGACCTGATCCGACAGTGCGGATCAGGTCCGACAGACATCGCTGAATGCGGAGAGCAATACACTCTCTGCATTCAGCATTGCACCAGCAGCTCACAAGAGCTGCTGGTGCAACGTCGCCCCTGCTGACTCGCGGCCAATCAGCCGCCAGCAGGGGGGTGTCAATCAACCCGATTGTACTCGATCGGGTTGTATTGTGGCGATTCCTGTCCGCCTCATCAGATCAGGCAGACAGGGTTATGGAGCAGCGGTCTTTAGACCGCTGCTCCATAACTTGTGTTTCTGGCGAAACACGGGCCCTCAAGTTCCATACGGAGCTTGATAAATAGGCCTCTATGTCTCAATTTACTAAATTCCCTACCACATGAACTATTGAACTTCTGATCAGTATTTGTTAAATCTAATATTACATTAGAAATTTCGAATTAGGACATTCAATCTAATTATGAACATTCGAAATTGAAAGTGACATTGAAAGCTGTAAATAGCATTCGATTGTAGAATTTTTAAGAATATTTGTTCTTATCAACATTCGATTATGTAAAACTAATTTCTTCAATAACATTCGTTCTAACATTCGAATTCGAATATAAACACATTCACCCATCCCTAATATTTAGTCCCCAACAATATTGTGATATTTCCTGTAGGAATATCGAAAATGTTTTTGCTGATATCAGAGAAAGTGCAGAAAATGGAGATTTTACAGGATATGTTTTAAGTCTTGACCAAGAAAAAGCATTTGATAAAGTTAACCATAATTTTCTTTACTCTGTTTAGGGAAATATCGTATGCTTTTGAAATGTATTTCTTGGTTGCAGCTACTGTTATTCCAAGGCTATAGGTTTGCCACTGGTAAATATATGTCTTGGGAAACCTTTTAAGATTGGACAGGGTTGTCCGTAGAGTGCATGATTTTATTTATTTTTAACAATTGACCTTTTTGCGTTGCATTCAAGATGACGATAATATTGCACACGTGGAGGCAATGAGGCAAACTGCTTGTGTAAAGTATATTGCTTATGCTGATGATGTTACTGTATTTGTTTCCTAGTAATGTAAATATTTTTTTGAGCATTTTGCCATTTTTGCTAGAGCATCAAAATCTCCTTTTAACATAAATACATGTAAAATGCTTTGGTTAGGTACGTTAGAATCACTTCCTGATGTTAATGAAGAAAAGACAGCTTAAAGGGACAGTCTAGTCAAAATTAAACTTTTATGATTACGATAGGGAATGCAATTTTAAACAACTTTCCAATTCACTTTTATCATCAAATTTGCTTTGTTCTTTTGTATTCTTTGTTGAAAGCTAAACCTAGGTAGGCTCATATGCTAATTTCTAAAACCTTGAAGCCCGTGGCGTCGCTACAGGGGGGCAAGGCAAGGGGGGGCATTTCCCCCCCCCCCCCCCCCCCCCGTTTGCCCCGCCAGCTGATTTTAAAAAAAAAATGTTTTAATTACGATTGGGCCCTCCACCAAGTGGTCATCACGTGACCACAATTGCACCCAATACCGGCACAGTCAGTCAGTGCAGTTGTTGGTGCACGTGACTACATTTGCTGACTAGTAAACTGGCCCGACTCAGTGCGGGCAGCGAGGCATGTGGGCGGGGTCGGGGAACAACGGTCTCAAGGACTTGAAGCCTGGAGTCTTGTCACTGTGCTGTGGCAAAGTGTGTCTGAGGACACCAGTGATCTAGGTCTAGTCCAGGACTCAGGAGGTGGGTAAATCTGAAACAGACTGTATATTTACGATTACGAAGCACAATAACATTATGTGAAGTGAATAAGTAAAAATATATCTGCATAATATTTGTGGTACATTAATATTAAATCCGGTATTAGCAATGCAATTGTATTACAACCACTCATCACATTGCTAATACCGGATTTAGTAATAACTTATCTTTCTATGTAGATTGTCACTAATATAATCATTGTAATTTTCTGACTCCTGCTGCCCCTTCCATTCATTGATAACTAAGAGAAGTCACTCAGGATGGAATGGTTTTGTAGGCTGTGGGGGCGCGTGTCCGAGCCTGCACCATAGATAAAAAAACATGTACATCAAACGGCCTCAGTGTCAAGAGCGGTACATGCAGGGTCCTGTAAGAGGATACAGGCTATGACCCATCTGTGTAGTGTGTGTGTGTGTGTGAATATGTGTATGTTGTGTAGTGTGTGTATGAATGTGTGTGCATACATGTATATGTCATATGTGTGTGTACATGTGTATGCTGTTTGTGTACATGTATATGTAGTATGTGTGTGAATGTGTGTGCATACATGTATATGTAGTATGTGTGTGCCTACATGTATATGTGTATGTGATGTAGTGTGTGAATATGCTGTGTAGTGTGTGAATGTGTGTATATGTGTATGCTGTGTAGTGTGTGAATGAATGTGTGTATATGTGTATGCTGTGTAGTGTGTGAATGTGTGTGTGTATATGTGTATGCTGTGTAGTGTGTGAATGTGTGTATATGTGTATGCTGTGTAGTGTGTGAATGTGTGTATATGTGTATGCTGTGTAGTGTGTGAATGTGTGTATATGTGTATGCTGTGTAGTGTGTGAATGTATGTGTATGCTGAGTAGTGTGTGTGTGTGTGAATGTGTGTGTATATATGTGTATGCTGTGTAGTGTGTGAATGTGTGTGTGTGTATATGTGTATGCTGTGTAGTGTGTGAATGTATGTGTGTATATGTGTATGCTGTGTAGTGTGTGAATGTATGTGTGTATATGTGTATGCTGTGTAGTGTGTGAATGTGTGTATATGTGTATGCTGTGTAGTGTGTGTGTATATATGTGTATGCTGTGTAGTGTGTGTGATTGTGTGTGTGTATATATGTGTATGCTGTGTAGTGTGTGAATGTGTGTGTGTATATGTGTATGCTGTGTAGTGTGTGAATGTGTATTCTGTGTAGTGTGTGCATATGTGTATGCTGTGTGTAGTCTGTGTGTGTGTGAATGTGTGTGTGTATATATGTGTATGCTGTGTAGTGTGTCTATGTATATATGTGTATGCTGTGTAGTGTGTGAATGTGTATTCTGTGTAGTGTGTGCATATGTGTATGCTGTGTGTAGTCTGTGTGTGTGTGAATGTGTGTGTGTATATATGTGTATGCTGTGTAGTGTGTCTATGTATATATGTGTATGCTGTGTGAATGTGTGTGTATTTATTTATTTTCTAGTACATACATTCACATTTAACAAAAATATCCAAAATTACACAAATTCCATCATGTATAACCTACAGTAGAGAATATATTTTTTTTCACTGTTTCAACAAAGTTTTACACTGACTACTAATTAAAGGGACAGGAAACCCCAACATTTTCTTTCATAATTCAGAGCAAGGGATGTGATTTTAAAAAACTTTTTAACTTCTGTTATCTAATTTTCTTTGTATCCTTTGTTGAAAGTCATACCTAGGTAGGCTCAGGAATATTAATGCACTACTGGGAGATAGGTGCTTATTGGTTTTTATTAAGATGTTTTGTGGCAGTAGCCTGGGGTTTAAAGGGCTCCACTAAATGTGAGCAATTGTTCTTCCAGCCCTCAGTATTACCCAACTGTCAGATACACACACATAAACACTGGCATATACACTAGAATTGACACTTTTTCTTCAAGCCAAACCAGAACACTAACGGCAATCATAAAAAAACTGAATAAAAAAGGCTAAATCTGGATCACAACTTCATCATAAACCTGGACACATAATTCAAAACCCAAACTGTCCGGGTCAATCCTGGACAGGTGGCAACTCTTATATATACACACATAAAGACTGACATATACACACATACACAAAGACTGACATATACACACACATAAACACTGACATACACACACACACACATAAACACTGACATATATACACACACACATACACTGACATACACACACATACACACATCTACAAAAAAAATTGCAGCGCGGCACTAGTGTTCAGATTTGGCTTGAAGTAAAGGTGGCAACCCTACACGAGGCAGCCGCCTAATTATTAGCGCCCCCCCCAGTTTTGACTGTTCTATCTTATGTGCCCCCCCTATATTTTGTTCCTAGAGTCGCCACTGCTTGAAGGCCACCCCTTATTTCAATGCATTTGGCAGTTTTTCACAGCTAGAGGGTGTAATTTCATGTGTTTATTATAGATAACACTGTGACCACACCCTGGATTTACAAGTGAGAGGGCACTGATTGGCTAAATACATGTCTGACAAAATAACTGAAATAAGGGGGCAGTCTGCAAAGGCTTAGATACAAGGTAATCACAGATGAAAAAATGTATTAATATAACAGTGTTTTTTATGCAAAACAGGTGAATGGGTAATAAAGGGATTATCTATCATTTTAAACAATAACAATTCTGGGTAGACTGTCCCTTTAAATATACTTTGGTATTACCTTTAAAGGTACAGGTTCAGCTTAAGTTAACTGTGAGAAGAAGCTTAAGGTTTGTCCGAAAAAAGTTAGTAGATGAAAGTCATGGAAAATGTCTTTCTCAAAAAGGGTGCAAATTATTAAGACCTTTTTGCTTTAAAAGTTTAATTATTTATGTTTTATTTTTCCTCCCCCTGAAAATATGGTTACATCACTCTATAGACTTTTATTTTTTAGCTTCTATGAGCAATTGCCTCAATATTCCTAAAAGGAATGTAATTTACTGATCCAGGAGAAAAGGAGGACTAGGTATGTAAACTCAGAGTTGTTTTTGTCCCTTATATTTTTGTAATTTCATTTTATGCATCTTTTGAAAGGGTCTTGTCAAATTTGGGAGTTTCCTTTTGGCAAATGTGTTTGGTTTAGGCTGTCGTTGGAAGGAGCTGAACTGAAAACAATTACACGTAAACTTTTTTGCCAGATTATATTTTTAATGCTTTTAAAATTATTTTAAAATGGAAAATTAGCATGAAGAGATTTGCCTAGGAAAATGTTATATGAGTTGCTTTTGCAATTGAATTGGTTTCAATATTTTTGAACTCAAGGGGTATACACCCCAAAAACTTCCAGAGGCTTTTTGCTGCCTATACGGTGATTATGGAGACAATGGGGCATTTCTTAGTAGATTGGGTATTTGCTAAGTGAAAATTGATTAAATGGGGTGTTTTATTGGGATCTGTGGTTTGGGCAACCAGTCATATTATGAGATCATATATGGCATCTTTGTAAATTTAATTTATTTTTTCTGTGGTGTTTTAATGCATTTGGATTTTGTTAGTAGCAATTCATTTGATCATGATTGTGATTTTTTTTTTTTTATAAATATTTTTTATTGAAAGTTTTTTCAAAAATACAAAATATACATTACAATGTTGCAGAAATGAAAAGGGTAAACAATTTCCAAATGATTATAGTCTGGAAATATGAAGACAAAAGTACAAAAAAACAATAAAAAAAGTTTTACATTATGGACTAACCAATCGAGATTTACACAAATATATAAACTACGTAAATCCTCATTGAATTATACCCTTATAGATCATACATAAAAAAACAAGCAATGCTTGAACTGTAGCAACATAAAGGCACCTGAGTAATAAGAAATATGAACTAGGAGAAAAAAAATAGGAACCATGACTCCGTAAGCATTAGGATACTCCAGGGAAAACTATAGCAAGAATACTCCCAACTCTGGAAGAGGGAAAGGAAAAAAAAAAAAAAAGGGGGGTGGAAAAGAGGGGGGGGGGGGGGTGAGGGGGAAAATGCGGGCAAAGGAGGAGTGGTAAGGGGAGAAATAAGGAATACTTTCCCCGACGGACTGATGTAGGTTTAAGGGCAGGTGTGAGCACTTAAATTCCCCCTTGGCTCAAGGCATTGTCTCCAAAGTTCCCAGCCATTGTCTCCAAAGTTCCCAGCACAGGTAGTGTGTATCAATTTTGTTATTAGCTGCAAAGATGGGGCATTCCATAGATTCCATGTGTGACATAATTGTAAGAACTAGAGGCCACCCAGGGCTTTTAGGCTGATGCCAGGATCTGGCTATAGCCAGTTTAACTGCAGTAAATAGGTAAATGCATAAGTTGAGGACAGGGGCTGGCAACCTCTCAGAGAACATGTGGAACAAACCCTTCAGAGCGTGATCTCCCCAGCCTACTCCAAATCGCCTACAACAAAGAAGAGCCCTAGTCCAAAGCCTGTGGATTTTGGGGCATGACCACCACATATGTACTGCAGAGCCTAGTCTCCCACAGCCTCTCCAACACAGGGGGGAGTGAGAATGAGACATTTGAAATAATCTAAAAGGGGTTAAATGCCATTGAAATAGAATTTTGTGGAACAGTTCCAGATAGGTAACATTATGTATAGTTTTCCTGGTATGTAATATGGCACTAGACCAAAGCTCTTCCGAAGCCTCAAATCCCAGCACTCTCTCCCATTGTTTAACTTGAGGGGTCTTGCAAAAGACAGGCACATTCAAAATATCCGAGTACGCCATAGAGAATACCCTAGGGAAACGATTCTCCGAGCTCCATCTTCTCTCCCACCCAGTGCAGGATCTGAGGGGGGCACCTAGGAACCCCCAAGATCTCAAAAAACTCTTCAATCTAAAAAATTCAAAATGGAAGAGGGGCCTACGTGGAAACCTATTTTGAAAAGCAGCTGATGTCATAGGGGACCCGCCAACCCATAAGTCTGACACAGTCAAGAACCCCTGTCCCTCCCACCACTCTAGGTGGGAATTTGGTAGGGCTTGTAAAAGACCAGCCAAGGGGTGTATTGGAGAAGGGTGTGGGGAAATACCGGCTGAGTGGTGAATTTTGTACCAGAATCTGAGGTTAGCCTGTACTATATAATTCTTAGAGATAGCCGAATGCCTAACATGTTTGGGAATCCAGAGTAGATATTGCAAGGGGATCCCCGAGAGTATAGAATTTTGTTCAATGACCGCCCATCTGCTGGTTAACATGCGGTCACCCCAAGCCGATATGTGGGCCAATCTCGCTGTCTCGTGGTATTTGATGATATTAGGAAGAGCAGCCCCCCCCCCTGCCAAAATCGGATTATACAGGTATTTTACCGCCATTCTTGATCGTTTTCCCTTCCAAATGAAGAGATTACATATCCTTTGAAATTGAATTAATAGGGGTTTGGGAATCGGTATTCGGAGACAGCGGAAAAGGTATGTTATTTTGGGGAGTAAATTCATTTTCACCGCAGCTATACGTCCCCACCAGGATAAGAATGGGGAGTCCCATTGCTTCAATAGGGCCTTACATTTTTGAAAAAGAGGGGCAAAGTTACTAGAAATGACTGTAGGAATATCATGGGAGAGATAAACACCCAGATGTTGTATCCTATCAGTGGACCACTGGAAGGGAAACCGCGCCTTCAATGACTGAACATCTATATCCGGTATGTTTAACGCATATGCAATAGTTTTAGAAAAGTTCAGCTTATAGTAGCTGACCTTTGCAAACTCCTCAAGGATAAGAAACAAGGCTGGGAGCGAAGTTAGAGGCCTGGAGGTAACTATAGTGAGGTCGTCCGCAAACAAAATGACTTTACGTAAACTGCCTGAAATACCAAATCCCTCAATCCCTGGAGAACCCCTAATTCTCTCCGCTAATGGCTCCATCGCAAAGGCGAAGAGTAGCGGGGACAGGGGACAACCTTGGCGAGTTCCGTTAAAAACTTTAAAACTGGAAGAGCAGAAACCTATCCCGCTGACCTTGGCTGAGGGGGAGGAGTATAAGGCCATGATTCTATTACTGAACCCCGAAGGAAAGCCAAACCTCAGCAACACCTCCCTCAAGTATATCCAGTCGACCAGGTCAAAAGCTTTTTCAGCGTCGAGGGATAAAGTGACGCAAAGTTGACCGAGCCAACTGGCCTCCAGAAGGATATTGAGGAGCCTCCTGGTATTGTCAGGGCCCTCGCGGCCCAACATGAAGCCAACCTGGTCAGGACTGATTAATTGGGGGAGGATAGCATTCATGCGATTGGCAAGTACTTTAGCATACACCTTGGCGTCAACATTTAACAAAGAAATAGGCATACAATTAGGGCAGGCATCTGGGGATTTGCCCGGCTTTGGCAGGGTAACTATGGTAGCTTCACAGAAAGTCAGCGCACCCAGCACAAAAGGGAGACTCAGGCAGCAGGAACATGTAGAAATGTGATTTATTGCAATGTTTGTTAAATCCACATTACAAAGCTTATCAACGTGTAATGGCTGGCAGCACCAGTCAGGGAATAAACAGGTCAGACGCGTTTCCTATTGCATAAAGTACAAACTCCTCAGTGACCCTGCACCACTCCCACCACTTTGGTCATTTTATGTGTACAGGAAATCCTCCCACTTAATTGATGGTCCAAAAACTGACCCTTTCATGACCAAAATAGTGGGTGTGTGTGAAAGGGAACTTGTTTTGCAAAACTAACAACAACTTAAAAAGCAACAGTACAAAGGAAAATAACTGTCATATGAAGCATGCTATAACAGTTCACAATTGTTACATGAACAAAGTAAATCTTTGTAATTTAGTTACTATATGTGAAAAATAAATAAATAAATAGAATTTGCAATGTAAGTTATTAGTGACAGAAATACATAAACCCATAGTAAAATAAATGATGGATGCTATTGCACTATTGATCTACATACAATTTCACATCCCACTCTGAGTTCAATCCCTTAGGAAGACGTGTATCTAAATGAAAAATCCAAAAGACCTCCTTTTTACTCAAAATTACTCCTCTGTTACCACCCCTAGGGTGTCTGGGTATGAGTTGGATGGCCTGAAACGTCAAAAGGGAACTATCAGAAATGTGACATTTTTTAAAATGCATGGATACTGGAGTAGTAGACTCTGGGTCCTCTATAGAACGTAAGTGTTCCAGAAAACGATCTTTCAAGGCGCGGGTCGTTTGACCTACATACTGCCTCAAACAGCCCTTGCATGTAAGAAGATAAATGACATAGCAAGAACTGCAAGTCATATGCTCCCGAATTTCAAAAACTTTATTGTTGGTAGTAGACACAAAACTTGCTCCAAAAGAAGCATAGGAGCAAGACTTGCACCTCTTACTACCACATTTATAAAAAAACCTGGTTTAATAGAAAGCCAATTTTTTCTCTGTTGGGGTCTTGGCAACATAGACGGTGACAATAGATTACCTAAAGTTTGGGCTTTTCTTGATACAAAACAAGTACCTTCCTCAAGTATGGACTTAAGGCTATCATCAGTACCCAAAATATTTTACCAAACTCAACACTATATGCAGTAATAAATTTAAGTTTATTAAATCTACTCTGTCTTTGAGTACTATCAGAGTAAAAGAGATCTTGTCTTTCTACCTGATCCACCTCTCGTTTAACCTCGGCAAGGGTTGTCTCAGAATACCCTCTCTCAATTAACCTCGTTGTTAGATCCTCAGAATGTTTCAAGTATCTATTTGGGTCACTGCAATTACGTTTTACCCTTATATACTGGCTCTTAGGAATAGATTGAACAGTGTGTCTTGGGTGACACGACTTGGCATTTAGAATAGTGTTACCTGCACTTGGTTTACGAAACAATTCAATTTCAATACTGTTAGTTACCAAATTTGAGTGTAATTCAATGTCTAAAAAAGAAATTGAAAGTTTGTTAAATTCCATGGTGAATTTTAAGTTCAATGAATTGTTTTGTAAATATTCCAGAAATTGTTCAAGAAGAAATAATGGACCCTTCCAAATTAACAAGACGTCGTCAATGTAGCGACCATAATAATGTATATATTGTCTGAAGGGGTTCCTATCTCCATAGACGTGGGACAGCTCCCACCAACCCATATACAGGTTGGCATACGAGGGGGCAAATTTAGCCCCCATAGCTGTCCCAAGCCTCTGGAGATAGAAATCCCCCTCAAACAGAAAAAAATTATGTGTGAGGAGGTACTCAACAGAATTCTTAATGAACAATTTCAAAGCTTCATCGTAGTTAGAATGATTATCAAGAAAAAACTCAATTGCCTGTATGCCCTTGTCATGAGGGATACAAGTATACAGTGAGACCACGTCGATGGTAACAAAAGTATAATCCTCACGCCAATCAAGGCTCTCCATCTGTTTAATCACATCGGACGTGTCCTTAATGTAACTTGTAAGATTCAAAACAAATGGTTGTAGATAACCATCGACAAGTTCAGAAAGTGGCTCATTTAATGAGCCAATTCCAGCCACAATGGGTCTGCCAGGGGGGGTTGATGGCTTGTTTGTGGACCTTAGGCAGATAGTGAAAAATGCTCATGACCGGATGTTCAGTGTAGAGAAAATCAAAATTAGATTGCTTAATTAACCCCTCTCGTAGTGCTTCCTCAAGAAGCTTACGCAATTCTGCTTTGTAATGAAAAATGGGGTTATATTTGAGTTTCTCATACACTGTAACATCAAACAACTGTCTGAAAGCCTCTGTAAGATATGCTTCACGGTCCAACACAACCACCTTCCCCCCTTTATCCGAATTGCGTATAACAAATCCTGATTCTCCCTCAACTGCTTTATGGCTAAATACTGGTAGCTTGCAAGAATTCCTCTGGGAAAGAGCCCATGGCCCCTGCCCTATCGAATATGATTGTGATTTTTATTATGAGATATGAGCTTTCCAGTTTTAGATAGTGGATTACACAGGGGAGTTCCCTGTGTGTTTCTGAAGTTCTCTTATACCCCTTTTTATATTCTCTAAGCATGTTACACCTGCACATCTCACTGATTTATCTCGCCAGCTGTATGCTGATGTTTTGCTCAAAATTTACAATACACATATTCAACTGACAGAAAAGTGATGTATATTAATCCCATACGCTAATATGCAGTGTTATTACAAGTTGAGCGAGCTCATGTTCGCATTGCTTGGAAGCATTGCGCTCATGAGAGCGCACTTCCATAGTGAGATATGGCATGAGAACCTAGTGCAGGGGGTAAGTAGTGTAGCGATGGGCAGATCTGATCTCTGGTTAATCCTATAAGGATAAGTTGCTACCGTGAACTCGGAGTAGCAATAACCAGTCACTTGTAATGGCTGGTTATTTATCACACGCAAATTTGCCCGGTTGTGGGCCCAAGATAAATTAGCGCTCCACTTGTAATCTAGCCTTATATGTCATCAAAATAAATGTAAACATTTACATATATTTATTTAAGTTATTCAACTGGGAAATCTGTATTGTCTAAATATCAATATTAAACCTGACATTAACAGGCTGCTGGAACAATCATTAAAATTCCAAAACATTTACACAATTGTTATTGTCTATTCTGAATAAAATCCCTGCTTGCATTATGTCTAATAACAAAAGAACATATATTTATTTGTTCATTGCTAATCTGTTTTTTTTCCATATGAGCAACAATTATGCATGTTTATGAAAATGAATGCCAGTGTCTAACTTTAATCCTTCAAGTACTACCAACTACCAAGGTATTACTTTGACATTTACATGACTTTAGCACATGTTTTTTTTTTTTTTATAAAATCTGCACACATCATTTTCGGCACCAAATTGTTGGGGTAACTTCCAACATCTGTTGAACAAACTGAGGGCTGCATCTCTAGCTTTGGCATTTAGCAACCGCTAATAATAATTATTTTTCAGTTACTTAAAAAAGAACCCTTCTTATGTAGTTTAAGATGCTCAGGGGAATAATTTCACTGAAACAGGCAGTGGGTTTTTTAAATTCTGACCTTTAAGTTAAGTTGTCAGACTGCGAGGTAATACAATTTTCGACATTTGTGAAAGATTCTTCATTGTAATATCACTCATTAGTTCTCACGCAAACGGAAAGTGACATAGAGATATATATTAAATCATTAACTATTTGAGACCCTTGGATAGTGTATATGTGCTTATATATGATTTTTTTGCATCTGAGGACTTTGCAGTGTCAGGTATTTATCTGTGCTAATCAATAAGCTATTGAAAAAAACAAGCAATTGCTCATTTCATTGACAGGGCAATATAAGTTCAAGTAGTCACTGCTATGCTAAAAAGCTCTTGGAGAGTTTAAATTTGTTTCACTGGAGATAACATATAACCACTAAAAAGACACAGTAGACAATTTATGTAATGACTTTTTTCCCTATCCACTGATAAATCTGTAGTAGTTTCCTTATTAGGCAATGAGCTTGCATACTACAGTATCCTGGGTGCAGAAACTAATTTTATTACAGGGAGGCTTCATATTTTGATTAACAATCTTTACTGAACTCAACACAGCAGCAATACACAGTGAAAAAGTTAACCAGTCAGAAAATGGCAAAGGATAAGCCACTGAGTCCAAACACTCCTACTCTTTCTTTGCTGCTCAGCACACAGATATGTATCATTGCTGTGTTGTTTGTTTTGTCTTCTCATGTGTTTTATTTGCTGCTAATCTATCCTGCTAGTTTCCTTTGTGTTGTAATGCCCCATATTTTCATTTGCTAGCAGAGAATAAGGGTTCCTTTCCCTTTAGGGGCATCTATTCTCTACCCTTATTTTAGTCCTTCTGTGCTATTATTTTCTTGGTTTGTGCTCTGTCCTTTTGCCATTTCCTCACTATGGCTGATATTCCTGATCCCTTGCTTGCTAAATTGCAAGACATGATTACACATACTGTAGATGTCAAGGTTGATAAGTTCCTAAATAAATCAGTCTCTACTGCTATATCTGAGACAGCAAAGAGTTTTAAGCTTATGCTACAGGAGTCCACCAAGTAAGTTGGTTTCTGAATCTGAGGATTCCTCTTCTTTTGAGAAAGGCCTTGCTCATCAACGTAATAGATCTTGGGTGCCTTCCTCTGGGAAGAGGTCCAAAGGTAAAGATCCCATTAAGCAGCCAAAACCTTCTCACCCTGGGGTTTCTCCCAAGGTTGCTAGAACTCAGAGGTAACTAGAGGTATAGAGTCTATTACTTTTGAATTGCAACAAACTTATCCTGTTCCATTAGAATCTGATTGTGAGGTTGATTGTCAGGATTATGACTGTCAGAATTATTATTATTCTGATCCAGACCCACAGCCTAACCACCCCATGTTCCCTGTCCCTTCCGATCCCAAGGTTGTCTATGATGATTGCAGGGAGCCGATGTTCAATCCTTTGTTCATTTGCCACCTTGGTTCATTTGATTGGTTCCCCCTGACCGCATTTGCAAGTATTTTGCATAGTGGATGCCTAAACCTCTGGAAAGGAATTGTCACAGGAACTTGAATGTCTCCGTCCGTCCCTACCTAGAAATGAATGCCAGACTCCTGAATTTGATCAGGTTATGGTTCAGTTCCATTCCAGTAAGGGTTGGGACCCTTTTAAGGGCCTTGAAAAATATCTGAGGATGGTTCAGGACAAACTCCTGGATGTCACTGGTTCCTTGGCCCAGATTTTGTTGTTGTCTGATAATTTCTTGAAATTAGAGAGGCCTATGGACCCCAAGGCATCAGAGAATGGGAATAGAGAGCTGTTTGCCTGATTAGCAATGCAAATACTGCCTTATCAGTTGAGCAACGCAGAGCTGCTCTTCTAAAACTTGAACCCAAATTGAATTGGGGTCAGCAACTAAAGACATATATTTTCATGCAGGTTTCATTATATTTTTAAGCAAGTACGTATCTACCGTCACAGCTCTGTGCAAGCACAGTCTTACATTAAGAAGGCTCTGAACCAGCAGGTTTTTACCAGGGCAGAGAGATATAGAGGCCAATTTCCAGTCCGGTCCAACTATGCCATGCAAAGACCAGCATATGGTCTTAACACCTGCCCTCAGCTCAACCCCAGAAGGGTCTTCTTTTCCGGCTGAGCATGTGCGGCCAGAGCTGCCTTAACTGCAGCTAGAGAATAACAAGGACCTGTGAGTACTTTATTAATTACTTCCCTTCTGTTACTTGTTCCCCAACTGATTTCTGGGAGACGACCTCTTTCCCATAGAAGTGAAGAGATTCCTCAGGATGGGTGGATCCTTTAAACTATACAAGGATTTCATATACTTGAGACCACTGAATTTTTATTATCGCAACCAACACTTCAAGATGGAAAGTATAATTTTCTTCAGGATTTGCTCCTTCCCTCAGATTGGTGCGTTCATCTGGATTCAAACGGTATTACAGCTGCTCTCAGACCCTTTCAGTCTGGCTGCATAAGCCTTTTTGCAACAATTATATACAACAACTATATAACAAATATATATATATAATTCTATATAGGTGTTTGTGTGTTTATATATATATACCGTAAATATTTCACATTACAATGTTCTTCACACAGGGGAATATGTTTTATGTATATATATATATATATATATATATATATATAAAATATATTCCCCTATGTGAGGAACATTGGAATGTGAAATATTTACAGTATATATATATATATATATATATATATATATATATAAATATACACACTGTGTATGTATATATATATATATATATATATATATATATATATATATATATAAAACAAGAAATAGAAGGCACTCACCGGATTTAACAAGGGGTGAAAACACTTTATTCCCTTATGTGTAATGTTTCGGGGAAACACTCCCCGTCTTCAGACAATCAATTTAACCAAACCTTACGCTAGGATTTAAATACCCTCTTACCTCATTAACAATCAACGCACATGTGAAGTCCAGCAGGTGCGTGGCCCGGTGTGCATGTCATCAGACAGCGTCTGTTGCCTAGCAACCTGCCAGCATTTGTCTATAACCATTACCATGTAATTTTAGAAACAACTAACACCTGTGCTACGAAACTTTACTTAAAAACAACTTATTAAATACTATCAGTATGCACTACAACTAATTGACTAGACCGTACTTTAAATAAATAAGTAAATAAGTAAATACTAAACAATGTTAAAAATGTCTGCAAACCATATAAAAGATTAACTAATTACTTGCAGAACAGTTTTAAGGTTTATTCACTAATAAATATGTTTAAGCAATGAATGCTAATAACTATGCTGATAATATTCGCTGCACGCTCTAAAGGCATATCATATTTCACATATGCTTAAAGGAGGTATAGCATGAAAATACTAATTTAGATACGCAGAGGAACAAGAAGTAAATTTGAAATAAACTAAGAAAAAAATATTAAGAAGAAATACAAATAGAAAAAAACAAAAAAAAAACATAAGTAAAACGGGCAAAAATTAAACAAAAAATAAATCTAAAGAGCCTACGACAAGAAACATATAGAAAAAAAAAATACACAAAATTTATAGGGAGATTGAAAAGAGGTGAGACTAGAAAGAAGATAGGAAACGGAAAATAAGAAGAAAAAATAGAAAAAGAAAAGAAAAAGGAGAGAAAAGAAAAAGAAAAAGAGAAAGAAAGAGAGAGAGAGAGAGAGAAGGAGAGTCTGCCACTATCAGAGCAACAGTTAGGCTATATTATCCAAATGGAACTTTAAAGGAAACTATGCCATTCCAGTTTCGTATTAAGGCCCTTCGGGGTAATAGTGTCCAATTCAAAAGTCCATCTTGTTTCTTTCTGTAGGAGTATCCTAATCTTATCTCCTCCATGACTGAGTGTAGGTACATGGTCTATAATATAATATCGTAAGTCTGATACGTTATGACCTCATTCTAGGAAATGTTGTGCTACCGGTTGGTTAGAGTATCCTATACGTAATGCTTTTCTTAAGTCGTCACAGGTTTTACCCACGTAAAACATACTACACGGGCAGTAAAGTAGGTATACGATGTATGGGGTGGTGCAGGTGACCCTGTGTTTAAGGTAATACTTCTTCTTGTGCCTGGGGGGATTGAAATATCTACCCACCTGTAATCTGTTACATGTTGTACAGCCGCTACATCTGTAGCAACCCAGTTCAATTGTTTGCTTATTCAACCAGTTTTTTGAGTAGCAGTGCACTGGGTCTGTCACCTGAAGGCTATCTTTGAGTGATTTCCCTTTTCTGTATCCAATCCGTGGATTATTTTGGAAGGGTAACATGTCGTCACTTTGTAGTATTTCCCAATTGCTCTTCAAGATGCGGTTAAACTCATTCTTGTCTGCTGTATATGTTGTAGTGAATGTCAGCCTATTTTTGTTTGGTTCTGTTAACTCCTTGTTCTTCTGTTTTGCCATCCCAGCATGAATCCTTTGTTTGTTAAAGGCACAGTCTACTCCAGATGAATTGTTATAGTTATACAAATATAGATGATCCCTTTATTACCCATTCCCCAGTTTTGCATAACCAACACAGTTACAATAATATACTTTTTACCTCTGTGATTACCTTGTATCCAAGCCTTAGCAGACTGCCCCCTTATCACAGTTCTTTTGACAGACTTGCATTTTAGCCAATCAGTGCCCTCTCATAAGTAACTCCACTGGCGTGAACACAATGGCCCAGATTACGAGTTTTGCGTTAGAGGCTATGCGATGCTAACGAGCAGTTTTCCCTCACCGCTTACTTACCTGCAGCGCTGGTATTACGAGTTTTCAGAAACCCGTCGTTAAAAGACAAGAAGTGAGCGTTGAGCAAAATTTTG
>NW_026512413.1:0-22261 GCF_027579735.1 Bombina bombina | reverse complement strand
CAGCAGAGCTGTTAAATAGCTCCTCCCTTCCCTCCCACTCCAGTCATTCGACAGAAGTTAGGAAGAGAAAGGAAAAAGCCAAGGTGTCAGAGGTGTCTGAAGTTTACAAAAACCTGTCTAAAAGAACAGGGCAGGCCGTGGACTCATCGTGTAAAAAAAAAAATTAAAAAAAAAAAAAGGATCAGGTAAGCATTAATTTTCTTTTCTTTTTTTAAGACACGATGAGTCCACGGATCATCTTAATTACTAATGGGATCCAATACCAAAGCTAGAGTACAGAGATGATACAGGAGGGACGAGACAGGGAACCTAAACAGAAGGCACCACTGCTTGAAGAACCTTTCTCCCAAAAGCGGCCTCAGCCGAGACAAAAGTAACAAATTTGTAGAACTTTGAAAAAGTGTGAAGAGAGGACCAAGTTGCAGCCTTGCAAATCTGTTCCACTGAAGCTTCATTTTTGAACGCCCATGAGGAAGCAACAGCCCTCGTGGAATGAGCTGTAACTCTCCAGGGGGCTGCTGTTCAGCAGTCTCATATGCAAAACGTATGATACTCTTCAGCCAAAAAAAAAGAAAAGTAGCCGTAGCTTTCTGTCCCTTGCGTTTTCCTGAGAAAAACACAAACAAAGAAGAAGACTGACGACACACCTTAGTCTCCTGCAGGTAAAACTTTAAAGCACGGACCACGTCCAAATTGTGCAGAAGTCTTTCCTTCTGAGAAGAAGGATTAGGACACAAAAAAAGACCAACAATCTCCTGATTAATTAGCCGATCAGAAACAACCTTAGGAAGAAATCCTAATATAGTATGTAAAACTACCTTATCTGAATGGAAAATTAGATAAGGAGACTCATACTGTAACCGAGAGCTCTGACATTCTCCGAGCAGAAGAAAAAGCAACAAGAAATAAAACTTTCCAAGATAAAAACTTAATATCTAAGGAAGCTATAGGCTCAAACGGAGCCCCTTGAAGAACTCAGAGAACTAAAATCAGACTCCATGGAGGAGTAACTGGTTTGAACACAGGCCTGATAAAATGATTGTACATCTGGGACATCTGTCAGACGTTTGTGTAACAAAATAGATAAAGACAGATTTGACCTTTTAGAGGAACTTGACGATAAACCTTTCTCCAAACCCTCTTTGAGAAAAAAAGACACAAATCTAGGAATCCTAACACTACTCCATGAGTAGTCCATAGATTCACACCAATAGAGATATTTACGACATATCTTATGATAAATTCTTCTAGTGACAGGCTTACGAGCCTGAATCATGGTCTCAATGACCGAATCAGAAAAGACCCCGCTTGGATAATATTAAGTGTTCAAACTTCAAGCAGTCAGTTTCAGAGGAACCAGATTTGGGTGAAGGAGGGACCCTTGATTAGAAGGTCCTTCCTCAACTAAAGTCTCCAATGTGGCAGAGATGACATGTCCGCCAGATCTGCATACCAAATCCTGTGAGGCGAAGCCGGTGCTATGAGGATCACCGATGCCCTCTCCGGCTTGATTCATGCAATGACCCGAGGAAGAAAAGCAAATGGAGGAAAAAGCTGGAGAACACTTCCGGATGGAGTTCCCACTCCCCCGGATGAAAGGTCTGCCTGCTCAGAAAATCCGCCTTCCAGTTGTTCACCCCTGGGATGTGGATTGCCGACAGGCAGCAAGAATGGGTCTCCGCCCACTGAATTATTTTGGATACCGCTCATTGCTAAGGAACTCCTCGTTCCTCCCTGATGATTGATGTAAGCCACTGACGTTATTATGTTCGACTGGAACCTGATAAACTGGACCGAGGCTAACTGAGGCCAGACCAGAAGAACATTTTAGATCGCTCTCAGCTCCAGAATGTTTATAGGAAGAACAGACTCTGGCCGAGTCCAAACCCCCCTGAGCCCTTAGGGAGCCCCAGACTGCTCCCCACCCTAGAAGGCTGGCGACTGTTGTCACAATCACCCAAGATGGTCTGCGAAAGCAGGTTCCCTGGGCGAGATGATTCAGAGACAACCACCATTGAAGAGAATCCCTTGTCTCCTGCTCCACTAGCATTCGAGGAGACAAAACTGTATAATCTCCAATCCATTACCTGAGCATGCTTAACTGCAGAGGTCGGAGATGGAACCGAGTAACGGGATGATGTCCATTGCCGCCACCATCAGCCCGATTAACTCCATGCACTGAGCCACTGATGGCCGAGGAGTGGAGTGAATAACTAGACAAGTATCGAAGATCTTTGACTTCCTGACTTCTGTCAGAAAAGACGTCATTGATAGAGAATCTATTATGGTTCCCAGGAAAGTTACCCTAGTCTTTGGAACTAAGGAACTCTTTTCCAAATTTACCTTCCATCCGTGAGATCGCAGGAAGGATAACAACATTTCCGTGTGGGATCTTGCTTGTTGTAAGAATGGCGCCTGGACCAGGATGTCGTCCAGATATGGTGCCACTGCAATGCCCCGTAACCGAAGCACAGCCAACAGCGAAACCAGAACCTTTGAGAAAAATCTGGGAGCTGTGGCAAGACCGAAGGGCAGAACCACGAATTGGAAGGGTTTGTCTAGAAAGGCAAACCTTAGCAACTTGTGATGGAAGTATGCATCCTATAATCCACAGTTGTCATAAATTGACCCTCTTGGACCAAAGGGAGAATGGAAAGAATAGTTTCCATCTTGAAGGATGGTACTCTGAGGAATTTGTTTAGACTCTTGATATCTAAAATAGGCCTGAAGGTTCCCTCCTTGTTTGGGAACCACAAACAGATTTGAATAAAATCCCAGACCCCGTTCCTGAATCGGAACAGGAACTATAACTCCCAGGTCAGAGAGGTCTCTTACACAAAGCAAGAACGCCTCTCTTTTGTCTGGTCTACAAATCTTGAAAGCAGAAACCTGCCTGAGCGAAGATGAAAAGCCTGCCCCCTACAAGATCCGGTCCCGGATCAGGGGCATGTCCTTCATTCTGTCTTTGATTCAACTATTTGGACTTTTTTTTTTTTTATTGAAATTCTTTACATTTCAAAAGAGATTATTTCAGTCAAGCCAGGTCCCAACAAGGTCTTCCACTTGTAAGGAATTGCTAAAAGCAATAAGGCTCTGAGAGCTGGAACAGAGAAACATATGTTCCCAGTGTGACAGACCCCTCTGTCAGTACTGGAAGGGATAACTTTGTTCAGCTTTGAGAAGCTATTTTCTAAAGACAGGTTTCCTGGCAGCAGCATTGTTTACTGTAATTAAGTTTAAGTGATAAGTGTTCACATTGTTTAATCACCTCCAGAGAGCAGACTGCCAGGTTATAAGAAGGACTTCATTGTTTTCTTGTGTTTAAATTGTTTATTTGGTTAAGTAATGTAATTCTATTGTATCATGTAAAAGGGCCTCTTCCCTCTATCTAATGTACAATACTCTTCCAACCCCCCATCTGGTCTCAGACCTGCATAAATACTGGGCATATAGCCCTCAATAAAGTACATTCTGTTTCACCCTCAAGATGGAGCCTGGTCTCATGTTTGGGGGGAATTAGCTGGGTTTGTGTGTGTTGCTGATCCCACATTCAAGGCATCTTTCATCTGGTATTAACCCTCGATATCCAGGTTATACTGTAACACCCAGTTTGATGACTTGAAAGGAAATATTTGAAATAAAGGAATTAGCCAATTTGAAAGATTTTATCCTATCCTGGATTTTATCCAGGGGAGTTTCTGACTTAGTAGTATCAGACAATGCATCAAACCAATATGCCGTCACACTAGTGACGGTAGCAAAGTACACAGTTGGTTGCCATTGTAAGCCCTAGTGTACATCCCCTTTCTAATTTTTGTCCATAGGATCTTTCAAAAACCCAACTATCCTCTAAGGGTATAGTAGTTATCTTAGCTAAGCTGGAAACAACTCCTTCCACCCTAGGGAATGATTGCCCAGCCTCCATAGCTGAGTCGGCTATGGGAAACATCTTAAATGTAGGGAATGCGTCTTTCCATTCCTTATAACTTACTGGACGCACTAGGAAAGAATACACCGGTAATTTCGGAGTCACCCAGGGTAGCTAAAACCTCCTAAAGTAAGATAATATTCAATCTGAGTCTGAGAATTCTCTCTCAGATAATCCAGAAGTATCTTTCTCTTTCAGGTAACATGGAAGAACCATTCGGAATAGTAACTACTGAATCAATCAATTTTCTATGATTGAAAATAATTCCTCTAGTAAAGTTTTCTACCTCGTGGGAAAAACATAAAATGCATGAAATGCAGAGCAACTCCGGGCGGAGTGTGAAAGGAAGCGCAGGGCACTGCATGTGGCCATAAAGTTTAGTGGGACACTATAGGAGAAATTTGTGGCATAGATTCACCATTGTCAACAGACTCCTAGAAAGCAATCGGCTTAGAAGGAGTAGGTTCAGAAAATAGAGAAATTTTTTAATAATAAAAAACTGACACATAAAAACGTTACTGTCTCCTTAAATTTTAAAAAAGTAACTTTTGTGTGTGCTCTTGTTCCATCCTAAGTCACAAAGGATGAAGTAAACAAATAAACATGTTAAATTATGTAATAAAAGTTAACCATAAAAAAATGTTACTGTCTCTTTAAAACTTAAAAAGAAACTTTATATTTTTTAGAGCAGCAGAAGGGTAAAATAGAACGTAACTATATTAGAACCTATCTACACCTCAGCCTAACCATTGCTGAGGAGTCCACCATAAAATCCCCAAACTTTATTTATAACAAGTTGCACGGAATAAATGCAAGATACTGGTTCTATATTTATTGAAAACAGATCCAGATCGCAGCAGCGGCGCTGTCCGCTCCCACATAAGGCACAACAGTAACTACTGTGCTACCAGGTATCCTAATAATATTTTTGACATATTTTATGTTATGTCAACTTCACATACGCCTTCCGATATCGTATATACAAAATTAGGAAGGGAACCATCCAAAACAGCGCAAAAAATAGCTCCGCCCCCATGGGCGTGATACCAGTAACTCTCTCTGAAAACTTGGTATCAAGCACTGTATAACGCTCAGCCCTGCAAACCTCCCAAAAGCTATGTGTTTGAAAGCTATCCCAATATGTAAGCAGCATCGTTTCAAATGCATGCATGACTAGGGCACGATAGGAAACTAGAGAAGCTGTTGGGAACTCTTTATGCAAACAGTGCTCACAAAACTGCGCAAACCAAGCTCCGACCATCATGGGCGGTACTGCTATCGCTCTCCCGGTCGCCATTGACAAAAAAGTTAAAAATAACTACCAAGAGAAACGCAGTCTCTAGGTAGCATCTTAGCCCAAAGACAGAATCAAACAACTTTACTGTCTACTGAACCTGCAACAAACACCGCCTGAGCTCTCTATACACAGATATAGCTATAACCCTGCATACCAATTGCTGTCACAGGGTCCTCCTTCGTATAGAAATGAGGCTATGTCCCCTGAATTTTAATAAAGTGCTCCACTCCTCTGAGATCTTCCCAGACCCAGAATAAAAAGTCAGCACTTAACATCTGCCCGACAGCAGGGCAGCTCAGCAGGATTGAGGGGTCCTATCCCTCACATAGCCCTGTGGAAAAAACATAATTTATGTAAGAACTTACCTGATAAATTCATTTCTTTCATATTAGCAAGAGTCCATGAGCTAGTGACGTATGGGATATACATTCCTACCAGGAGGGGCAAAGTTTCCCAAACCTCAAAATGCCTATAAATACACCCCTCACCACACCCACAATTCAGTTTAACGAATAGCCAAGAAGTGGGGTGATAAAAAAGTGCGAAAGCATAAAAAATAAGGAATTGGAATAATTGTGCTTTATACAAAAATCATAACCACCACAAAAAAAGGGCGGGCCTCATGGACTCTTGCTAATATGAAAGAAATGAATTTATCAGGTAAGTTCTTACATAAATTATGTTTTCTTTCATGTAATTAGCAAGAGTCCATGAGCTAGTGACGTATGGGATAATGACTACCCAAGATGTGGATCTTTCCACACAAGAGTCACTAGAGAGGGAGGGATAAAATAAAGACAGCCAATTCCTGCTGAAAATAATCCACACCCAAAATAAAGTTTAACGAAAAACATAAGCAGAAGATTCAAACTGAAACCGCTGCCTGAAGTACTTTTCTACCAAAAACTGCTTCAGAAGAAGAAAATACATCAAAATGATAGAATTTAGTAAAAGTATGCAAAGAGGACCAAGTTGCTGCTTTGCAGATCTGGTCAACCGAAGCTTCATTCCTAAACGCCCAGGAAGTAGAAACTGACCTAGTAGAATGAGCTGTAATTCTCTGAGGCGGAGTTTTACCCGACTCAACATAGGCAAGATGAATTAAAGATTTCAACCAAGATGCCAAAGAAATGGCAGAAGCTTTCTGGCCTTTTCTAGAACCGGAAAAGATAACAAATAGACTAGAAGTCTTACGAAAAGATTTCGTAGCTTCAACATAATATTTCAAAGCTCTAACAACATCCAAAGAATGCAATGATTTCTCCTTAGAATTCTTAGGATTAGGACATAATGAAGGAACCACAATTTCTCTACTAATGTTGTTGGAATTCACAACTTTAGGTAAAAATTCAAAAGAAGTTCGCAACACCGCCTTATCCTGATGAAAAATCAGAAAAGGAGACTCACAAGAAAGAGCAGATAATTCAGAAACTCTTCTGGCAGAAGAGATGGCCAAAAGGAACAAAACTTTCCAAGAAAGTAATTTAATGTCCAATGAATGCATAGGTTCAAACGGAGGAGCCTAAAGAGCTCCCAGAACCAAATTCAAACTCCAAGGAGGAGAAATTGACTTAATGTAAATGTAAGTGTATATCTCAGCGCCTACTAAACCTTTTATGCCTGGAGTGGTGGTACCTAGCTGCCACCTAGAGGGTTTTCAGTGTGAGTTGTGTATCCAGGCGCCAACAATGGAGGCTAAGGCTAAAGTTAGAACTTGAATTTTTAATCAAGACAAATCTTCTACACAATAATGATTCTATTATAAAACACTTCTGACAAAAATTGTTAAAAAATGCAGTTAAAAAATGCAATTAAAAAATGCAAGGATCCTTGCTAAAAAAACAATGATGGTTAAAAACAATAAACTGTATAATTACACTTAGTACAGGGTATAGTATTTACGATCTTGCACTATATACAGAGCAATCAGACAGGTAGCTCCAATAAACAACAATGATATGTGTGGATGTGTGTGTGGGAGCTTGCGCCCCACACTGAGTGCTGAGTCCAAGTGGTGAAAAAAAACCAGATAAAAAGAGAAAAAAACAGTTCAAAGTCAAAATCAATCCTGTGACCAGAAATCAATTGTCAATCCTGTGACCAAAAAATAGTGTGTCTAAAAAATGTAACAAAAAAAAAACGTAACAAAAGAATGTCAATCCTGTGAGGAAAGAAAAAAATGTGAAAAATGAAGGAAAAAATAATGTCAATCCTGTGAGGGAAAGGATGGAAACAATGTAGCGATGAAAGTTAATTCTTTTAGAATACTCCACTCCTGTGCAAAAATATCCAGCAGCGTGCTTAGTGATGTAAAAAACTTTATAAAGTCAAACAGTGCAATTTGGAGACTGAGCTCCAAGTAGAAAGCAAAAACAAAAACAACAGTGGAAATAACAGACAAATATTCCAATCGATAAAAACCTGTGGAGAAAGAGAATATACAATGTGTAGATAATACTTTCAATGTACCCTCCTAATGAAATAAAGCTTACCAGGTCTACGCGTTTCGGCCTTGCCTAGGCCTTTATCAAGACCCTTTATCTTGATAAAGGCCTAGGCAAGGCCGAAACGCGTAGACCTGGTAAGCTTTATTTCATTAGGAGGGTACATTGAAAGTATTATCTACACATTGTATATTCTCTTTCTCCACAGGTTTTTATCGATTGGAATATTTGTCTGTTATTTCCACTGTTGTTTTTGTTTTTGCTTTCTACTTGGAGCTCAGTCTCCAAATTGCACTGTTTGACTTTATAAAGTTTTTTACATCACTAAGCACGCTGCTGGATATTTTTGCACAGGGGTGGAGTATTCTAAAAGAATTAACTTTCATCGCTACATTGTTTCCATCCTTTCCCTCACAGGATTGACATTTTTTCCTTCATTTTTCACATTTTTTTCTTTCCTCACAGGATTGACATTCTTTTGTTACGTTTTTTTTTGTTACATTTTTTAGACACACTATTTTTTGGTCACAGGATTGACAATTGATTTCTGGTCACAGGATTGATTTTGACTTTGAACTGTTTTTTTCTCTTTTTATCTGTTTTTTTTTCACCACTTGGACTCAGCACTCAGTGTGGGGCGCAAGCTCCCACACACACATCCACACATATCATTGTTGTTTATTGGAGCTACCTGTCTGATTGCTCTGTATATAGTGCAAGATCGTAAATACTATACCCTGTACTAAGTGTAATTATACAGTTTATTGTTTTTAACCATCATTGTTTTTTTAGCAAGGATCCTTGCATTTTTTAATTGCATTTTTTAACTGCATTTTTTAACAATTTTTGTCAGAAGTGTTTTATAATAGAATCATTATTGTGTAGAAGATTTGTCTTGATTAAAAATTCAAGAAATTGACTTAATGACAGGTTTTATACGAACCAAAGCTTGTACAAAACCATGAATATCAGGAAGAATAGCAATCTTTCTGTGAAAAAGAACAGAAAGAGCAGAGATTTGTCCTTTCAAAGAACTTGCGGACAAACCCTTATCTAAACCATCCTGAAGGAACTGTAAAATTCTCGGTATTCTAAAAGAATGCCAGGAAAAATGATGAGAAAGACACCAAGAAATATAAGTCTTCCAGACTCTATAATATATCTCTCGAGATACAGATTTACGAGCCTGTAACATAGTATTAATCACAGAGTCAGAGAAACCTCTTTGACCAAGAATCAAGCGTTCAATCTCCATACCTTTAAATTTAAGGATTTCAGATCCTGATGGAAAAAAGGACCTTGTGACAGAAGGTCTGGTCTTAACGGAAGAGTCCACGGTTGGCAAGAGGCCATCCGGACAAGATCCGCATACCAAAACCTGTGAGGCCATGCCGGAGCTACCAGCAGAACAAACGAGCATTCCTTCAGAATCTTGGAGATTACCCTTGGAAGAAGAACTAGAGGCGGAAAGATATAGGCAGGATGATACTTCCAAGGAAGTGATAATGCATCCACAGCCTCCGCCTGAGGATCCCGGGATCTGGACAGATACCTGGGAAGTTTCTTGTTTAGAAGGGACGCCATCAGATCTATTTCTGGAAGTTCCCACATTTGAACAATCTGAAGAAATACCTCTGGGTGAAGAGACCATTCGCCCGGATACAACGTTTGGCGACTGAGATAATCCGCTTCCCAATTGTCTACACCTGGGATATGAACCGCAGAGATTAGACAGGAGCTGGATTCCGCCCAAACCAAAATTCGAGATACTTCTTTCATAGCCAGAGGACTGTGAGTCCCTCCTTGATGATTGATGTATGCCACAGTTGTGACATTGTCTGTCTGAAAACAAATGAACGATTCTCTCTTCAGAAGAGGCCAAAACTGAAGAGCTCTGAAAATTGCACGGAGTTCCAAAATATTGATCGGTAATCTCACCTCCTGAGATTCCCAAACTCCTTGTGCCGTCAGAGATCCCCACACAGCTCCCCAACCTGTAAGACTTGCATCTGTTGAAATTACAGTCCAGGTCGGAAGCAGAAAAGAAGCCCCCTGAATTAAACGATGGTGATCTGTCCACCATGTTAGAGAGTGTCGAACAATCGGTTTTAAAGATATTAATTGAGATATCTTCGTGTAATCCTTGCACCATTGCTTCAGCATACAGAGCTGAAGAGGTCGCATGTGAAAACGAGCAAAGGGGATCGCGTCCGATGCAGCAGTCATAAGACCTAGAATTTCCATGCATAAGGCTACCGAAGGGAATGATTGTGACTGAAGGTTTCGACAAGCTGTAATCAACTTTAGACGTCTATTGTCTGTTAAAGACAGAGTCATGGACACTGAATCCATCTGGAAACCCAGAAAGATTACCCTTGTCTGAGGAATCAAAGAACTTTTTGGTAAATTTATCCTCCAACCATGATCTTGAAGAAACAACACAAGTCGATTCGTATGAGATTCTGCTAAATGTAAAGACTGAGCAAGTACCAAGATATCGTCCAAATAAGGAAATACCACAATACCCTGTTCTCTGATTACAGACAGCAGGGCACCGAGAACCTTTGTAAAAATTCTTGGAGCTGTAGCTAGGCCAAACGGCAGAGCCACAAACTGGTAATGCTTGTCCAGAAACGAGAATCTCAGGAACTGATAATGATCTGGATGAATCGGAATATGCAGATATGCATCCTGTAAATCTATTGTGGACATATAATTCCCTTGCTGAACAAAAGGTAAGATAGTCCTTACAGTTACCATCTTGAACGTTGGTATCCTTACATAACGATTCAATATTTTTAGATCCAGAACTGGTCTGAAAGAATTCTCCTTCTTTGGTACAATGAAGAGATTTGAATAAAACCCCATCCCCTGTTCCGGAACTGGAACTGGCATAATTACTCCAGTCAACTCTAGATCTGAAACACATTTCAGAAATGCTTGAGCTTTTACTGGATTTACTGGGACACGGGAAAGAAAAAATCTCTTTGCAGGAGGTCTCATCTTGAAACCAATTCTGTACCCTTCTGAAACAATGCTCTGAATCCAAAGATTGTGAACAGAATTGATCCAAATTTCCTTGAAAAAACGTAACCTGCCCCCTACCAGCTGAGCTGGAATGAGGGCCGCACCTTCATGTGGACTTAGAAGCAGGCTTTGCCTTTCTAGCTGGCTTGGATTTATTCCAGACTGGAGATGGTCTCCAAACTGAAACTGCTCCTGAGGATGAAGGATCAGGCTTTTGTTCTTTGTTGAAACGAAAGGAACGAAAACGATTATTAGCCCTGTTTTTACCTTTAGATTTTTTATCCTGTGGTAAAAAAGTTCCTTTCCCACCAGTAACAGTTGAAATAATGGAATCCAACTGAGAACCAAATAATTTGTTACCCTGGAAAGAAATGGAAAGTAAAGTTGATTTAGAAGCCATATCAGCATTCCCAGTTTTAAGCCATAAAGCTCTTCTAGCTAAAATAGCTAGAGACATAAACCTGACATCAACACTGATAATATCAAAAAATGGCATCACAGATAAAATTATTAGCATGTTGAAGAAGAATAATAATATCATGAGAATCACGATGTGTTACTTGTTGCGCTAAAGTTTCCAACCAAAAAGTTGAAGCTGCAGCAACATCAGCCAAAGATATAGCAGGTCTAAGAAGATTACCTGAACACAGATAAGCTTTTCTTAGAAAGGACTCAATTTTCCTATCTAGAGGATCCTTAAACGAAGTACCATCTGACGTAGGAATAGTAGTACGTTTAGCAAGGGTAGAAATAGCCCCATCAACTTTAGGGATCTTGTCCCAAAATTCTAATCTGTCAGACGGCACAGGATATAATTGCTTAAAACGTTTAGAAGGAGTAAATGAATTACCCAAATTATCCCATTCTTTGGAAATTACTGCAGAAATAGCATCAGGGACAGGAAAAACTTCTGGAATAACTACAGGAGATTTAAAAACCTTATTTAAACGTTTAGATTTAGTATCAAGAGGACCAGAATCCTCTATTTCTAAAGCAATTAGGACTTCTTTAAGTAAAGAACGAATAAATTCCATTTTAAATAAATATGAAGATTTATCAGCATCAACCTCTGAGACAGAATCCTCTGAACCAGAGGAATCATCAGAATCAGAATGATGATGTTCAGTTAAAAATTCATCTGTAGGGAGAGAAGTTTTAAAAGATTTTTTACGTTTACTAGAAGGAGAAATAACAGACATAGCCTTCTTGATGGATTCAGAAACAAAATCTCTTATATTATCAGGAACATTCTGCACCTTAGATGTTGAAGGAACTGCAACAGGCAATGGTACATTACTAAAGGAAATATTATCTGCTTTAACAAGTTTGTCATGACAATCAATACAAACAACAGCTGGAGGAATAGCTACCAAAAGTTTACAGCAGATACACTTAGCTTTGGTAGATCCAGCACTAGACAGTGATTTTCCTGTAGTATCTTCTGACTCAGATGCAACGTGAGACATCTTGAAATATGTAAGAGAAAAAACAACATATATATAAAGCAAAATTGATCAAATTCCTTAAACGACAGTTTCAGGAATGGGAAAAAATGCCAAAGAACAAGCTTCTAGCAACCAGAAGCAATAAAAAATGAGACTTAAATAATGTGGAGACAAAAGTGACGCCCATATTTTTTCGCGCCAAATAAGACGCCCACATTATTTGGCGCCTAAATGCTTTTTGGCGCCAAAAATGACGCCACATCCGGAACGCCGACATTTTTGGCGCAAAATAACGTCAAAAAATGACGCAACTTCCGGCGACACGTATGACGCCGGAAACGGAAATAGAATTTTTGCGCCAAAAAAGTCAGCGCCAAGAATGACGCAATAAAATGAAGTATTTTCAGCCCCCGCGAGCCTAACAGCCCACAGGGAAAAAGTCAAATTTTAAGGTAAGAAAAATGTTAAATTAAAATGCATTATCCCAAATATGAAACTGACTGTCTGAAAATAAGGAAAGTTGAACATTCTGAGTCAAGGCAAATAAATGTTTGAATACATATATTTAGAACTTTATAAATAAAGTGCCCAACCATAGCTTAGAGTGTCACAGAAAATAAGACTTACTTACCCCAGGACACTCATCAACATATAGCAGATAGCCAAACCAGTACTGAAACGAGAATCAGCAGAGGTAATGGTATATATAAGAGTATATCGTCGATCTGAAAAGGGAGGTAAGAGATGAATCTCTACGACCGATAACAGAGAACCTATGAAATAGACCCCTTAGAAGGAGATCATTGCATTCAAATAGGCAATACTCTCTTCACATCCCTCTGACATTCACTGCACGCTGAGAGGAAAACCGGGCTCCAACTTGCTGCGGAGCGCATATCAACGTAGAATCTAGCACAAACTTACTTCACCACCTCCATCGGAGGCAAAGTTTGTAAAACTGAATTGTGGGTGTGGTGAGGGGTGTATTTATAGGCATTTTGAGGTTTGGGAAACTTTGCCCCTCCTGGTAGGAATGTATATCCCATACGTCACTAGCTCATGGACTCTTGCTAATTACATGAAAGAAAAGATAAAGCCTGAGTACTCTTGCTTAGGCTATCAGGATTAGTGCAGCATAAATATATGGGAGGCGCAGTAAGAATTATGTCCCACAAGTTCCCATTGCTTTAAAGCCACCAATAGCTCTACTGTAGAGACTGATATGGACTACGGCTACACCCCAGAACAAAGCAGCACAATCTTGTACTACTTTAAAAATAATAAACTCTTGATTGAAGAATCTAACACCTCACTTTACCTCTTCCTATCACTAACGTAGGCAAAGAGAATGACTGGAGTGGGAGGGAAGGGAGGGAGCTATTTAACAGCTTTGCTGTGGTGCTCTTTGCTGCCTCCTGCTGACCAGGAGGTGAATATCCCATTAATAATTAAGATGATCCGTGGACTCATCGTGTCTTAAAAAAGAAATAGAGCAGTCTCCTCCCACAGCAAATAACAAGCAACACTGAGAGGAGGGCAGACATACAGGTATATGGGTGGGTAGGTTTAGGTTGGAGTAGGGAACACGGCAACGCTTGCCCTAGTGAATAAAACCCAAACATTTAAGGCTGGAGAAGGACTGATACACAAGGACGAGGAAGTGGTCTAAAAGCTCTTTGCTAAGAACGTATTGTTTCCATCCAGTCATGTAGAGTCACTCACTGGCCAGAGAAAAGCTTCTGATAAAGCGTGTGAAACGTGCCAGGAATTGTGCTCTGGGCAGAGTGAGACGCATTCTTTATCTTGTACAAATAACCGCGTTATTAAGCACATCCTCTCCTCAGTGGGGGGCCTGATAAGAACATTGAATGAAATTTACTTGGATCAGACCTGCAGGACCTTTACTTCAGGCATCGCTGGTTGCTCACGTAATGCTTGTACAAACAATGGCCTAGTCACATACTAACCTGTTTCTTGCTCAGAACAACCTTGCGTAGGAATGGAACAGGCTTCTTAGATGACACCTCCAGTGGCCTAATGAATAAAAGGAAGTTTGTCATTATATGATGCACCACGTTATGTGAGGAAATAAAAAACAAATCAAGAATTCTGCCCTAATAGACTTAGTCTAACTGTCCGAAGAAGCTTGTCCATACGGCCTCCACACTAATCCCATAGGCAGTCTGGGTACACGCCCCCCACAACCATTATACTAATCCCATAGGCAGTCTGGGTGCACGCCCCCCACAACCATTATACTAATCCCATAGGCAGTCTGGGTGCACGCCCCCCCACAATCACTATACTAATCCCATAAGCAGTCTAGGTGCTCGCCCCCCCATAACCACTATACTAATCCCATAAGCAATCTAGGTGCTCGCCCCCCCATAACCACTATACTAATCCCATAAGCAGTCTAGGTGCTCGCCCCCCCATAACCACTATACTAATCCCATAAGCAGTCTAGGTGCACTCCCCCCACAATCACTATACTAATCCCATAAGCAGTCTAGGTGCACGCCCCCCACAACCACTATACTAATTCCATAAGCAGTCTAGGTGCACGCCCCCCCACAATCACTATACTAATCCCATAAGCAGTCTAGGTGCACGCCCCCCCACAACCACTATACTAATTCCATAAGCAGTCTAGGTGCACGCCCCCCCACAACCACTATACTAATCACATAAGCAGTCTAGGTGCACGCCCCCCCACAACCACTATACTAATCACATAAGCAGTCTAGGTGCTCGCCCCCCCATAACCACTATACTAATCCCATAAGCAGTCTAGGTGCACTCCCCCCACAATCACTATACTAATCCCATAAGCAGTCTAGGTGCACGCCCCCCCACAACCACTATACTAATCACATAAGCAGTCTAGGTGCACTCCCCCCACAATCACTATACTAATCCCATAAGCAGTCTAGGTGCACGCCCCCCCACAATCACTATACTAATCCCATAAGCAGTCTAGGTGCACGCCCCCCCACAACCACTATACTAATCACATAAGCAGTCTAGGTACACTCCCCCCACAATCACTAAACTAATCCCATAAGCAGTCTAGGTGCACGCCCCCTCACAACCACTATACTAATCCCATAAGCAGTCTAGGTGCACGCCCTCCCACAACCACTATACTAATCCCATAAGCAGTCTAGGTGCACGCCCCCCACAACCACTATACTAATCACATAAGCAGTCTAGGTGCACGCCCCCCCACAACCACTATACTAATCACATAAGCAGTCTAGGTGCACGCCCCCCCACAACCACTATACTAATCACATAAGCAGTCTAGGTGCACGCCCCCCCACAACCACTATACTAATCACATAAGCAGTCTAGGTGCACGCCCCCCCCACAACCACTATACTAATCCCATAAGCAGTCTAGGTGCACGCCCCCCACAATCACTATACTAATCCCATAAGCAGTCTAGGTGCACGCCCCCCCACAATCACTATACTAATCACATAAGCAGTCTAGGTGCACGCCCCCCCACAACCACTATACTAATCCCATAAGCAGTCTAGGTGCACGCCCCCCCACAATCACTATACTAATCACATAAGCAGTCTAGGTGCACTCCCCCCACAACCACTATACTAATCACATAAGCAGTTGTTACAAACTGCTGTTTGTAACTGGCCCTTTAAATGAAAAATTGCCCTGCTTCCCTGGATTTTGGAGAAGCCTATTTGCCAGCCTCCTTCCACATGACTATGGCCCCTGGAAGATTGTGCCCCTGAGGACATATTGACTTTTGTTGGGTGTGTGTGGCCCTTTAAGAACCATCTGGGGACATATTGTGACTTTGATGAACAATGCCCCTTTAAGACTATGTCCCCAGACCTGTGAAATGACTTGTCCCTGGCTTTCTCCCACTTGGTTCAGTTTCATTGTGTGCCATTAAGAGTTAAATTTTGTTCAGCTTCAAGAAACCTATTCTAAATACAAGTCTGCTGGGATTAGCTCTAATTAGGTTTAGTGATCAACTTTCCCATTGTCTAATCAGACTAGTATTGATAAGGTGGACTGCATTGTTTTATTGTGTGTAATGTTATCTGCTGAAGTAAATGTTGTGGCCTGTCAAAGGGAGTGTCTCTCTATCTAATATCAAATGTGTGATGGGGGATTTTATGCCTCCCCCTGAGAGTGTCCTGTTTGCATGTAACCTCAATAAAAAGGACGCTGTGTGCTCCAGCACATCAGACCTATTTTTGACCCTCTAACTTGCAGCTTTGACTCATGTTTGTAGGGAACAGCTTATAATCACTACAGGGATTGCTATGTTTTTCATACTCCCTTAGCTACAGGGATTGCTACAGAAGGAAGAGGTTCGCCTACTGGAGCCTGGTCGTAGGTCCAGGGCGCAGAGCAGACGGCGAGATACCAGCCCAGCAGCAGGTGGTTCATAGAGTCTGCATTACTGATGGTGGCTACGCAGTAGTTATAGAGTGTCCACGGTGCTGCTGCTCCTTTGGTGAGCGCTAGGAGCATCCTTTTCTACGGTCCAACTTCCAGCCAGCCTGGAGGCAACCGTAACATTTGGCGGCAGCGGTGGGATTGGCGTCCTAGCGCAAGGAGCAGCACCACAACAGCACTGGTATCGTAGGAGAGTAATTGAGGGCAACGCTAGCCACTGCGCAGCGTCCCTACCTACAGCAGCATGGAGCTGACAAGATACTGGTCAGAACCATGTGAAGAGCACCTCAAACGGATCCGTCGCTATGAGGGCGCGGATTTCGTTCCAGAGGTAAAGAGGCGGCTAGTCCGATATGGTCCAGACCCTGCGCAGGAGGTAGTCAGTCGCATCATCCGGGAATTGGATACGGAGAACAAAGCGGCACGAGCCTTTGAGCGCCAACTGTGGAGTTTGAGGGTATGGACACCTGGTCTCTCTCCCCAGCCGCAGCATGTTCCACAGGGAGAGGAGAGCAGCGACCTCCCTCCCCAGCGGCAGTATACTGTGCAGAGGGAAGAGACAACCGGTCTCCTTCCCCAACCCCAACCAGAGATACCAGAGGCAGCAGGCCTCATAGACTGGTCCTGGGAGGACCCCCAGCAGGCAGGTGGAGATGGGACCGCAGTCTCTCTACCGGCCCTACAGGGATGCTGGGCAGGCGGCCCAGATCCCCAGCGACAGACCCAGCTACAGGGAGGGGAGAGCATCGACCTCCCTCCCCAGCCGGAGTGTGCCTTCCAGGGAGAGGAGACAACCGGTCTCTCTCCCCAGCCGCAGCATGTTCCACAGGAAGAGGAGAGCATCGACCTCCCTTCCCAACGGCCGCCGGAGTATCAGGAGGAGGAGGTAAGCCAATCTCCCCCTCCCCAGCTAACTCCTAACTTGGGCCCAGGGTTAACAGTGGAGATGTTAACCCCCACTGACCCCCACGTTCCCTTTGCCACCGGGCAGGACTATGCCCCAATTCCCCCAGCAGAAGAGCTGGCATCAGGACAGAGCGCTGCTGGCCTCTGCCCTACAGACCTTGTCCTTGTTACAGGACTGGCCTGCAAACCCCTCACCCCAGCAGAAGCGCTGGCACCAGGGCAGAGTGCCGCTGGCCTCTGCCCCCCAAGTACCATCAGCTATTTGCCCAGCTGCGCCAGGAAGGCCGAGGATGCTGCACTTTCATCCTGCAACCTGGAACTTACAGGCCAGTACTACGTATTGTGGGGGGGCTACTTTGCTGCTAACGATTATTTGTGGGTGGGTTGCGAGACTAACTTAGGCACTGACCGGCAGAAGGTCAGGTGCCTGGTTAGTCTCCCTCCAAAAGGGGAGATATGTTACAAACTGCTGTTTGTAACTGGCCCTTTAAATGAAAAATTGCCCTGCTTCCCTGGATTTTGGAGAAGCCTATTTGCCAGCCTCCTTCCACATGACTATGGCCCCTGGAAGATTGTGCCCCTGAGGACATATTGACTTTTGTTGGGTGTGTGTGGCCCTTTAAGAACCATCTGGGGACATATTGTGACTTTGATGAACAATGCCCCTTTAAGACTATGTCCCCAGACCTGTGAAATGACTTGTCCCTGGCTTTCTCCCACTTGGTTCAGTTTCATTGTGTGCCATTAAGAGTTAATTTTGTTCAATTCTAAATACAAGTCTGCTGGGATTAGCTCTAATTAGGTTTAGTGATCAACTTTCCCATTGTCTAATCAGACTAGTAGTGATAAGGTGGACTGCATTGTTTTATTGTGTGTAATGTTATCTGCTGAAGTAAATGTTGTGGCCTGTCAAAGGGAGTGTCTCTCTATCGAATATCAAATGTGTGATGGGGGATTTTATGCCTCCCCCTGAGAGTGTCCTGTTTGCATGTAACCTCAATAAAAAGGAGGCTGTGTGCTCCAGCACATCAGACCTATTTTTGACCCTCTAACTTGCAGCTTTGACTCATGTTTGTAGGGAACAGCTTATAATCACTACAGGGATTGCTATGTTTTTCATACTCCCTTAGCTACAGGGATTGCTACAGAAGGAAGAGGTTCGCCTACTGGAGCCTGGTCGTAGGTCCAGGGCGCAGAGCAGACGGCGAGATACCAGCCCAGCAGCGGTGGTTCATAGAGTCTGCATTACTGATGGTGGCTACGCAGTAGTTATAGAGTGTCCACGGTGCTGCTGCTCCTTTGGTGAGCGCTAGGAGCATCCTTTTCTACGGTCCAACTTCCAGCCAGCCTGGAGGCAACCGTAACAGCAGTCTAGGTGCACGCTGACACAATCACTATACTAATCACATAAGCAGTCTAGGTGCACGCCCCCCCACAATCACTATACTAATCCCATAAGCAGTCTAGGTGCACGCCCCCCCCACAATCACTATACTAATCACATAAGCAGTCTAGGTGCACGCCCCCCCACAATCACTATACTAATCACATAAGCAGTCTAGGTGCACGCCCCCCCACAACCACTATACTAATCCCATAAGCAGTCTAGGTGCACGCCCCCCCATAACCACTATACTAATCACATAAGCAGTCTAGGTGCACGCCCCCCCCACAACCACTATACTAATCACATAAGCAGTCTAGGTACACTCCCCCCACAACCACTATACTAATCCCATAAGCAGTCTAGGTGCACGCCCCCCCACAACCACTATACTAATCCCATAAGCAGTCTAGGTGCACGCCCCCCCACAATCACTATATTAATCACATAAGCAGTCTAGGTGCACGCCCCCCCACAACCACTATACTAATCCCATAAGCAGTCTAGGTGCACGCCCCCCCACAATCACTATACTAATCACATAAGCAGTCTAGGTGCACTCCCTCCACAACCACTATACTAATCACATAAGCAGTCTAGGTGCACGCTGACACAATCACTATACTAATCACATAAGCAGTCTAGGTGCACGCCCCCCCACAATCACTATACTAATCCCATAAGCAGTCTAGGTGCACGCCCCCCCACAATCACTATACTAATCACATAAGCAGTCTAGGTGCACGCCCCCCCACAATCACTATACTAATCACATAAGCAGTCTAGGTGCACGCCCCCCCACAACCACTATACTAATCTCATAAGCAGTCTAGGTGCACGCCCCCCCACAACCACTATACTAATCACATAAGCAGTCTAGGTGCACGCCCCCCCACAATCACTATACTAATCCCATAAGCAGTCTAGGTGCACTCCCCCCCACAACCACTATACTAATCACATAAGCAGTCTAGGTGCACGCTGACACAATCACTATACTAATCACATAAGCAGTCTAGGTGCACGCTGACACAATCACTATACTAATCACATAAGCAGTCTAGGTGCACGCTGACACAATCACTATACTAATTCCATAAGCAGTCTAGGTGCACGCCCCCCCACAACCACTATACTAATCCCATAAGCAGTCTAGGTGCTCGCCCCCCACAACCACTATACTAATCACATAAGCAGTCTAGGTGCACGCCCCCCCACAACCACTATACTAATCACATAAGCAGTCTAGGTGCACGCCCCCCACAATCACTATACTAATCCCATAAGCAGTCTAGGTGCACGCCCCCCCACAACCACTATACTAATCCCATAAGCAGTCTAGGTGCACGCCCCCCACAATCACTATACTAATCCCATAAGCAGTCTAGGTGCATGCCCCCCCACAATCACTATACTAATCACATAAGCAGTCTAGGTGCACGCCCCCCCACAACCACTATACTAATCACATAAGCAGTCTAGGTGCTCGCCCCCCCACAACCACTATACTAATCCCATAAGCAGTCTAGGTGCACTCCCCCCACAATCACTATACTAATCCCATAAGCAGTCTAGGTGCACGCCCCCCCACAACCACTATACTAATCACATAAGCAGTCTAGGTGCACGCCCCCCACAACCACTATACTAATCCCATAAGCAGTCTAGGTGCACGCCCCCCCACAATCACTATACTAATCCCATAAGCAGTCTAGGTGCACGCCCCCCCACAACCACTATACTAATCACATAAGCAGTCTAGGTACACGCCCCCCACAATCACTATACTAATCCCATAAGCAGTCTAGGTGCACGCCCCCCCACAACCACTATACTAATCCCATAAGCAGTCTAGGTGCACGCCCTCCCACAACCACTATACTAATCCCATAAGCAGTCTAGGTGCACGCCCCCCACAACCACTATACTAATCACATAAGCAGTCTAGGTGCACGCCCCCCCACAACCACTATACTAATCACATAAGCAGTCTAGGTGCACGCCCCCCCACAACCACTATACTAATCACATAAGCAGTCTAGGTGCACGCCCCCCCACAACCACTATACTAATCACATAAGCAGTCTAGGTGCACGCCCCCCCACAACCACTATACTAATCCCATAAGCAGTCTAGGTGCTCGCCCCCCCACAATCACTATACTAATCCCATAAGCAGTCTAGGTGCACGCCCCCCCACAACCACTATACTAATCACATAAGCAGTCTAGGTGCACGCCCCCCCACAATCACTATACTAATCACATAAGCAGTCTAGGTGCACTCCCCCCACAACCACTATACTAATCACATAAGCAGTCTAGGTGCACGCTGACACAATCACTATACTAATCACATAAGCAGTCTAGGTGCACGCCCCCCCACAACCACTATACTAATCCCATAAGCAGTCTAGGTGCACGCCCCCCCACAATCACTATACTAATCACATAAGCAGTCTAGGTGCACGCCCCCCCACAACCACTATACTAATCCCATAAGCAGTCTAGGTGCACGCCCCCCACAATCACTATACTAATCCCATAAGCAGTCTAGGTGCTCGCCCCCCCTCAACCACTATACTAATCACATAAGCAGTCTAGGTGCACGCCCCCCCACAACCACTATACTAATCACATAAGCAGTCTAGGTACACTCCCCCCACAACCACTATACTAATCCCATAAGCAGTCTAGGTGCACACCCCCCCATAACCACTATACTAATCACATAAGCAGTCTAGGTGCACGCCCCCCCACAACCACTATACTAATCCCATAAGCAGTCTAGGTGCACGCCCCTCCACAACCACTATACTAATCCCATAAGCAGTCTAGGTGCACGCCCCTCCACAACCACTATACTAATCCCATAAGCAGTCTAGGTGCACGCCCCCCCACAACCACTATACTAATCCCATAAGCAGTCTAGGTGCACGCCCCCCCCACAATCACTATACTAATCCCATAAGCAGTCTAGGTGCACGCCCCCCCACAACCACTATACTAATCCCATAAGCAGTCTAGGTGCACGCCCCCCCCACAACCACTATACTAATCCCATAAGCAGTCTAGGTGCACGCCCCCCACAATCACTATACTAATCCCATAAGCAGTCTAGGTGCACGCCCCCCCACAACCACTATACTAATCACATAAGCAGTCTAGGTGCACGCCCCCCACAACCACTATACTAATCCCATAAGCAGTCTAGGTGCACGCCCCCCACAACCACTATACTAATCCCATAAGCAGTCTAGGTGCTCGCCCCCCACAACCACTATACTAATTCCATAAGCAGTCTAGGTGCACGCCCCCCCACAACCACTATACTAATCCCATAAGCAGTCTAGGTGCTCGCCCCCCCCACAACCACTATACTAATCCCATAAGCATCT
>NW_026512412.1:32500-35000 GCF_027579735.1 Bombina bombina | reverse complement strand
ACTGGGCAACATGCCCCCCCAATTCCACGAAGCGTAATAGCTCTACCCCGACCGCTCTGATCCGTCTTTGAACGTCGCAACCATATGACCAAGTCCCGTCCCTGGACCCACACGTCCCCCCGCTGAATACCTCCCCTATCCCTTTTAGATGCCCCGACTAATTCCGACACCCGAAACGCTGCAAAAAACGCTAACACATAGGCCGCTCGAAAAAGCGCCACCTCGTATTCGTTCAGACAAACCGCCGACAAGGCTCCTACCACTCTCATCAATAACGCAAAGACCACCGGCCTCCGTGCATCCGGTGCCCTGTTACCTTTACACAGGGCCTTAGCCGCCATCCGAACCACGAACGACTTGGTAACATCCTCCCAACCCAGGCATTGGCACAGAAAGGCAATCGCTGCCAGTCTCCTCCTTACCATAGCCCTTGACACTCCTTGTCCTCCCCATTGCCCTATCCATGCTAATAGGATCTCCAACCAGCTCCGGGCCGTCATGGCCCCCCCCAAGCCTCTTAATACCTCACACCATTCCCTCCATACCTGTGAGTAAGCCTTCCACGTGGATTCAGCTAGGGCTCCTCGAACCAACCTCATCAGACCCCGAAGTCCACCTTCCACACTTCCCCCGGGCACTGAAACCCAATATCCTCCGCCAATGGGGCCAGCTCCCGAAACCTGTCCCACTGAAAACGTGAAAGAGAATCAGCTATCTCATTGGTCCTACCAGGCACATGCACCGCCCTGAACAAAACATTACATCTCAGGCACTCCAGAACAAACAACCGGAGGAGGACCACCACAGGAGGGGAAGATGCTGTTAGTGAATTTACCGCAGCCACCACCCCCATATTGTCTGAATGAAAAACCACCTTCCTGTCTCTCAGTAGCTCCGGCCATATAATCATGGCAACCCACAATGGAAACAATTCCAGGAACACTAAGTTCCTGGTCAAGCCAGCTGCCGCCCAGCCACTCGGCCACGGGCTGGCGCACCATTTGCCACCCAGGTAAGCACCGAATCCGATCGCCCCAGATGCATCCGTAAACAGGTGCACGTCAGGGTCGTCCCATCCGTCCCTCTGAATCAGGGACCGCCCGTTAAACTCCCCCAGGAAAGTCAACCATAACTCCATATCCTCCTTCAAATTCTTTGTCAAACGAATATGGTGGAAATGCTCCTTAACCCCCGCCGTCGCTAGCGATAGCCTACGGCAAAAGACCCTCCCAACCGGGATGATCCTGCAAGCGAAATTTAGCTTGCCCAATAGGGATTGCATTTCCCTGAGCGTCAATTTCCGACGCCCCAACGCCTGGTGCAACACCTGGCATAGGTCAGCAACCTTGTCCTCCGGCAGGCTGCACACCATGGTGTCCGAATCAATATGGATCCCCAAAAAACTCAAGGCCGGACATGGGCCCTCCGTCTTGTCTGCTGCCACTGGAATGCCGAATTCCTTGGCCACCGCCTCGAAAGAATCCATCAATCTCTGGCAATCCAGGCTGCCAGCTGGTCCAACGAACAGAAAGTCGTCAAAATAATGGACCATGGATTGTACGCCCGCCACTTGCCGGACGACCCACTCCACAAAGGAGCTGAACTTCTCGAAATAGGAGCATGAAATAGAACAGCCCATAGGCAGGCATAAATCCACGAAAAATTGCCCATCAAAAACGCACCCCAACAAGTGGTGACACGCCGGGTGAACCGGTAACAGCAGGAAGGCAGCTTCGACATCCACCTTTGCCAAAAGCGCTCCCCTCCCCGCTCTTTTGACCAAAGTGACCGCGTCGTCGAACGACGCATACCGGACCGCCGCCACGTCCGGGTCGATCCCATCATTCACCGAAGAGCCCTTCGGATGCGACAGATGGTGTATCATGCGGAACTGTCCCGGGGACTTCTTTGGAACTACCCATAGTGGGGACAGCCGCAGATTATGCAACGGGGGGGAAGGGAAAGGGCCTGCCATACGCCCCAAACTCACCTCCTTCGCCAACTTGCCCCGAATAACCTCCGGAAATTCCCTGGCCGATTTCAAATTCCCTGCCCACCCGGTCCCCTCTGTCTCCTGAAAGGGTATAGGGAAACCTGAGCTAAAACCCGTCAATAGCAGCTCGGCGTCCCCCCGCTTCCCCCGAACATTAGCGTACTGTTCTAGCCACGGGACCATCTTTCTGATGTCCACCGGCGTCTTGGCTCGGTAAACCCACTTCGCCTGTCCTGGCCCCGGCCTTTCCTTTTTTGAAGCATTTTGCATAAGAATGGACGCCGCCGCACCCCGAACATTCGTGCTTGTACTTGCACGACGCCCCAAACCTGCACTGCCCCTCGTTAAATTGGAAACAGAGGCCCTTCCTGAGGGCCACTGCTGCCCCACTCCCAACTGACGCGGGGTGCCCCCCTCCACCGGACAGAAAGGACTGAGATCCTCTCAACGGGGTCATGATCTCCAGCCATATCCCCATATCCCTGTCATCCCAACGCATGTCTGGGC
>NW_026512412.1:22500-27500 GCF_027579735.1 Bombina bombina | reverse complement strand
ATATAAAAATATAAAATATTGTTATTTATTGCTATAATAGTGTTGAAAAAATGTGTATATTATATAGTATAATATTGTGAAAAGATATTGAAATATATAACTATCTCTCTGTGTGCTAAATTCTTAACTATATCATGTGGTGTGGGTTTATCAGGTGTTCTAACTACCTTATCTCAATGTGCTTGAGGTGTGTTCCCCTTATACTGTGCTTCGGGAATAGTGTATATTTAGACTTAAACTTTCTTCTGCTCCTATCTAAACCAATGTAATAAAAATTCAAAGAATGAAAAACAAATATAAATAAAAAGCCTCAACTGCAGCCCTTACTAGTTCCCCAATACTATTCACCTTTACCTCATAGAATATGACTCATCGCTTGTAAATGTATTATCATTCTTTGATTTTATTGAGGAATTGATGCTGTATCTTCTAAATATTGTATATTTGGAGTACAGTGCCACACTTTAATTTATTTTTAATTAGTAATATTTAAATTTTAGATATTTGATTTCTTCTATTATTTATGGTGATCATCTTAGCTTATTAGGTGTTGGATGTTTTTTTTAAAAGAACTTTGAGCTTATACATTTTCATATCCCTACTGCATCACTCCCAATTCATGAATGATGTTATAAGGTGCTGGTGGTGCTTATATTAACTCTTCATCTAGACTGTTAAATTCACTTAGTCAACAAAATACCTAAGATCGGTGATCTTATTAATTCCTAGGGGGACCCCTGTGGACAAATGGAAAATCCAGAATGCCTCTTTCCTATCTAATACAGCTGTCCTGTCTCCTCCTTTGGGGCTTTTGATGGCCATGTCAATGCCTTGAAACCCTAGTACTGAGCCTATGTTATTGTCATTTACGGGCATTCCCATAGATTTGAAATGTGTAACAAAGTGTTTTGCTATGGGAGTTTTGGGGGGGTCTTGTTTAATTGATATTAAATGTTCACGGATTCGATCTTTTAATAATCTTGTAGTCCTACCCACATATTGTTTGTGACATAGATTGCAGGTAATTAAATAAACCACAAAGTTAGAATGGCAAGTCATCCTGTGTCTAATATCAAAAGTTTTGCCTGTGGCTGTAGACTTAAATGAATCGCCTGAAATGACAAAATCACAGCTTTTACATGGTTTTCTTTTACATTTGTAAAATCCATTTTGACTTTGTAGCCATGTGGCTGCATGCTTTCTAGAGAAGTCCCTAGTTAATTGATTTCCAATAGTTCTCGCTCTCTTACTAACACATCTAATTCCTTGTTTCTTCATCACCTCTTGTAAAAGTGTATCTTTTTCCAAAACTGGAATATACTTTCTGATTATTTGATTTATATGTTTAAACTGCCTACTGTAGCTAGTGGTAAATGTGATCGGACCCTCTGTATGTTGCTCAACATTGTGTTGATTTCTTTTATTATGTTTCTTATTGCTATCTTTTAGTAGATCTTCTCTCCTCATGATTTCTACTTCTTTGCTTGTCTGTGACAGTGTTCCCTGAAGTCGATTTCCTGTAAGTTGATGTTATTATTTTGTGTGAATTAAAGTCTAGTTTTAACTCTATATCTAAAAACGGTATATTAGTATCCGACACTGTGTATTCTATTTCAGACCCTGATCCCGAGTAGGAACTTTGATCTATTTCAGACCCTGATCGATTTTAATAGATTCACTCGTAAGCTCACTCTCAAAAGACACTTTTCCTCAGCTACCACCCAAGAAGGAAGAGACATAGCTGGAGAGGAAGGAAGTATAACTGATAACAGCTCGACTGGAGGACAAGCTGAAGCATGTTTTGGGGACATTAATATGGACACTTTTGATTTTCCTGATCAATGTCAATCTATCGACCTATTAAAACTAGAAAGTGAGAGTACACGATTCATTGCAAATGATCTTAAAATCCCCAAAATCAATTATAGAAATACAAACAAAAATTTCTATCCAATACAAATGAGAGGGGATTTGATAGATGTGTTTCAGGGCCTAGTAGAACAGGATCTATATTTGTTGTCTAAGGATATAGAAACAAAAACTAATAAGAAAAGGTGGTCCCCAAATAGTAATTTAACAACTAGTGAACAAAGGGTCCTAAGTAAGTTACAAAGAAACCATGACCTGATCATATTAAACTCAGATAAGGGAGGGAGCATAGTGGTACAAGACAGAATCCAATACACTCGGGAAGCAGTAAGACAATTAAGTGATATAGAAACCTACTGTAAACTTACATTTAATCCAATCAAGAAATTTACTCAAGAATTAAATAGATTTCTTAAATTTTATGTGGAGAAAGGTATTAACACATTGCAGACGGCTGAAAGTTTAAAAGTAGACTTCCCAGTGACACCGGTTTTCAAACACCTGCCGAAAATACATAAGTCCCTAACCTCCCCCCCAGGACGCCCCATCATTTCGGGGATTGGGTCATTGGGGGAGAGATTGGGGTCTTATATAGATACTATCCTCCAGCCGATAGTCCAAATAACTCCTGCATATGTGAGGGACACAAAACATGTACTGCGATTATTGGATAACATACAGATCAGAGAAGGGAACATTCTGCTAACAATAGATGTAGCCTCACTATATTCATGCATCCCACATCAACAAGGCCTAAGGGCACTGGAACATATGCTACAGTTATATACTAACTTTGACAAGAGATTTATCGAGTTCGTATGTGAGGGGGTGAGATTCTTGCTCACCCATAACTGCTTCTCATTTGAGGGGGACCACTATGTTCAAAACCAAGGCACAGCCATGGGAGCAAAGTTCGCCCCCTCATATGCGAACCTGTATTTAACCAATTTTGAATTACTGAAAATCTTCTGTGACAATAACCCCTATAAACAACATATCAGATTTTATCGTAGGTTCATTGACGACCTGATAATTATTTGGAAAGGGGGGATGGAACAAATAGAAGAATTCGTAGGTTACCTGAATAATAATGATCAAAATTTAAAGTTCACATACACAGTGTCGGATACTAATATACCGTTTTTAGATATAGAGTTAAAACTAGACTTTAATTCACACAAAATAATAACATCAACTTACAGGAAATCGACTTCAGGGAACACTATACTTAGGGCGGACTCACATCATCCATCCCATTTGAAAAGAGCTATACCCAAAGGGCAATATATGCGCCTTAGACGAAACTGCACAAATCTAGACGTGTATAAAGAACAAGCAGACTCACTCTCCAAGCGACTCATTGTTAGAGGATATGATAAAACCATACTGTCACAGACAAGCAAAGAAGTAGAAATCATGAGGAGAGAAGATCTACTAAAAGATAGCAATAAGAAACATAATAAAAGAAATCAACACAATGTTGAGCAACATACAGAGGGTCCGATCACATTTACCACTAGCTACAGTAGGCAGTTTAAACATATAAATCAAATAATCAGAAAGTATATTCCAGTTTTGGAAAAAGATACACTTTTACAAGAGGTGATGAAGAAACAAGGAATTAGATGTGTTAGTAAGAGAGCGAGAACTATTGGAAATCAATTAACTAGGGACTTCTCTAGAAAGCATGCAGCCACATGGCTACAAAGTCAAAATGGATTTTACAAATGTAAAAGAAAACCATGTAAAAGCTGTGATTTTGTCATTTCAGGCGATTCATTTAAGTCTACAGCCACAGGCAAAACTTTTGATATTAGACACAGGATGACTTGCCATTCTAACTTTGTGGTTTATTTAATTACCTGCAATCTATGTCACAAACAATATGTGGGTAGGACTACAAGATTATTAAAAGATCGAATCCGTGAACATTTAATATCAATTAAACAAGACCCCCCCAAAACTCCCATAGCAAAACACTTTGTTACACATTTCAAATCTATGGGAATGCCCGTAAATGACAATAACATAGGCTCAGTACTAGGGTTTCAAGGCATTGACATGGCCATCAAAAGCCCCAAAGGAGGAGACAGGACAGCTGTATTAGATAGGAAAGAGGCATTCTGGATTTTCCATTTGTCCACAGGGGTCCCCCTAGGAATTAATAAGATCACCGATCTTAGGTATTTTGTTGACTAAGTGAATTTAACAGTCTAGATGAAGAGTTAATATAAGCACCACCAGCACCTTATAACATCATTCATGAATTGGGAGTGATGCAGTAGGGATATGAAAATGTATAAGCTCAAAGTTCTTTTAAAAAAAACATCCAACACCTAATAAGCTAAGATGATCACCATAAATAATAGAAGAAATCAAATAATTAAAGTGTGGCACTGTACTCCAAATATACAATATTTAGAAGATACAGCATCAATTCCTCAATAAAATCAAAGAATGATAATACATTTACAAGCGATGAGTCATATTCTATGAGGTAAAGGTGAATAGTATTGGGGAACTAGTAAGGGCTGCAGTTGAGGCTTTTTATTTATATTTGTTTTTCATTCTTTGAATTTTTATTACATTGGTTTAGATAGGAGCAGAAGAAAGTTTAAGTCTAAATATACACTATTCCCGAAGCACAGTATAAGGGGAACACACCTCAAGCACATTGAGATAAGGTAGTTAGAACACCTGATAAACCCACACCACATGATATAGTTAAGAATTTAGCACACAGAGAGATAGTTATATATTTCAATATCTTTTCACAATATTATACTATATAATATACACATTTTTTCAACACTATTATAGCAATAAATAACAATATTTTATATTTTTATATTTTTTAATCTATAGACATTTATCTTGGAGTAGATGTGCAACACTCAATTTTTCCACAGTTTGTCAAGATGATACAAATTAGTTCACAATAAGATACTAAGATGTCAGAGACTCACAAGAGGTTTAGTCACTAATATAAAACACAAAGTACTAGATAGAAACATAAAAATAAAAAATAACAATAAAAAATAAAAAATAAAAAGTAAAAAATAAAAAATAAAAAATAAAAAACAAAAAACAAATAATAAATAAAAATTAAAGGGGAATGAAAACAAAACAAA
>NW_026512412.1:2500-10000 GCF_027579735.1 Bombina bombina | reverse complement strand
TGTCTTAGCTTTGCGTGACACAAACTTGCAACCTCCCTCCAGGACTTGATTTAGTTTTTCATCACTCTCTAGGATTGGAAGACTCTTTTTAATTATCTTGCAGATCTTTCCATACTCCATACTGTATTGTGTAGCAAAGATTGGTACAGAAGTAAAAGGTTTCTCATTACTCTCCTTTATGCCCCTTCTGTCTTTTTCATATGTCAGAAGTTCTGACCTAGGGACCTTGTCCACTTCAGTTTTTGCTTGTGTCAAAATATTTTTTGGGTAACCTCGTGATTTTAATCGCTTAACGGTATCTGCAGCATGCTCTTCATAGGTTTTCGGATCAGTACAGTTCCGTTTCACCCGAATGAGTTGACTTTTGGGAATGGAGGCAAGAAGATGTGATGGATGACAAGAGTCATATTTGAGAATACTATTGCCTGACGTGGGCTTACGGTATAGTTCAACCTGAATTTCTCCATCTATTGGTCTAATGGTTACATCCAAAAAATTTAAAGAATCTGCACTGGATTCTATTGTGAAAATGAGATTTAACCTATTATTTGACACATATTGATGAAAAGAATGAATAGATTCATTGTCTCCATCCCAGATAAATACCAGGTTGTCTATATAGCGACCATAGTAAATAATAGATTGCCTGAAGGGGTTTGTATCTCCAAAGATGTGGAAGAGCTCCCACCAACCTAAAAATAGGTTGGCGTATGATGGCGCAAACTTGGCGCCCATGGCCGTTCCACATCTTTGGAGATAGAAACGTCCTTCGAAAAGAAAAAAGTTGTGAGTCAGCAAGTATTCGGTAGCTTGCAACAAAAAAGATATCGTTGCCTCGTCATAATTGGATCTATGTCTTAGAAAAAACTCTAATGCCTCCAAACCTTTATCATGAGGTATTGACGTATATAATGAAGAAACGTCCATGGACATAAGAGTGTAACTAGATTTCCATGAAATCTCTTGTGTTTGTCTGATAAAAGATGTAGGCCTAGATTTGGAGTTCGGCGGTAGCCGTCAAAACCAGCGTTAGAGGCTCCTAACGCTGGTTTTGGCCGCCTGCTGGTATTTGGAGTCAGTGATTAAAGGGTCTAACGCTCACTTTTCAGCCGCGACTTTTCCATACCGCAGATCCCCCTACGCCATTTGCGTATCCTATCTTTTCAATGGGATCTTTCTAACGCCGGTATTTAGAGTCGTTTCTGAAGTGAGCGTTAGAGCTCTAACGACAAAACTTCAGCCGCCTGAAAATAGCAGGAGTTAAGAGCTTTCTGGCTAACGCCGGTTCATAAAGCTCTTAACTACTGTACCCTAAAGTACACTAACACCCATAAACTACCTATGTACCCCTAAACCGAGCTCCCCCCACATCGCCGCCACTCGATTAAAATTTTTAACCCCTAATCTGCCGACCGCCACCTACGTTATACTTATGTACCCCTAATCTGCTGCCCCTAACCCCGCCGACCCCTATATTACATTTATTAACCCCTAACCTGCCCCCCACAACGTCGCCGCCAGCTACTTAAAATAATTAACCCCTAATCTTCCGACCGCAAAGCGCCGCCACCTACGTTATCCCTATGTACCCCTAATCTGCTACCCCTAACACCGCCGACCCCTATATTATATTTATTAACCCCTAATCTGCCCCCCTCAACGTCGCCGACACCTGCCTACACTTATTAACCCCTAATCTGCCGAGCGGACCTGAGCGCTACTATAATAAAGTTATTAACCCCTAACCCGCCTCACTAACCCTATCATAAATAGTATTAACCCCCTAATCTGCCCTCCCTAACATCGCCGACACCTAACTTCAATTATTAACCCCTAATGTGACGACCGGAGCTCACCGCTATTCTAATAAATTGATTAACCCCTAAAGCTAAGTCTAACCCTAACACTAACACCCCCCTAACTTAAATATAATTTACATCTAACGAAATAAATTAACTCTTATTAAATAAATGATTCCTATTTAAAGCTAAATACTTACCTGTAAAATAAATCCTAATATAGCTACAATATAAATTATAATTACATTGTAGCTATTTTAGGATTAATATTTATTTTACAGGCAACTTGGTATTTATTTTAACTAGGTACAATAGCTATTAAATAGTTAAGAACTATTTAATAGCTAAAATAGTTAAAATAATAACAAATTTACCTGTAAAATAAATCCTAACCTAAGATATAATTAAACCTAACACTACCCTATCAATAAAATAATTAAATAAACTACCTACAATTACCTACAATTAACCTAACACTACACTATCATTAAAATAATTAAACACAATTCCTACAAATAAATACAATTAAATAAACTAGCTAAAGTACAAAAAATAAAAAAGAACTAAGTTACAAAAAATAAAAAAATATTTACAAACATAAGAAAAATATTACAACAATTTTAAACTAATTACACCTACTCTAAGCCCCCTAATAAAATAACAAATCCCCCCAAAATAAAAAATTCCCTACCCTATTCTAAATTAAAAAAGTTACAAGCTCTTTTACCTTACCAGCCCTGAACAGGGCCCTTTGCGGGGCATGCCCCAAGAATTTCAGCTCTTTTGCCTGTAAAAGAATAAATACAATACCCCCCCCCCAACATTACAACCCACCACCCACATACCCCTAATCTAACCCAAACCCCCCTTAAATAAACCTAACACTAAGCCCCTGAAGATCTTCCTACCTTGTCTTCACCATCCAGGTATCACCGATCCGTCCTGGCTCCAACATCTTCATCCAACCAAAGCGGGGGTTGGCGATCCATCATCCGGTGCTGAAGAGGTCCAGAAGAGGCTCCAAAGTCTTCCTCCTATCCGGCAAGAAGAGGACATCCGGACCGGCAAACATCTTCTCCAAGCGGCATCTTCGATCTTCTTCCATCCGGTGCGGAGCGGGTCCATCTTGAAGCAGGCGACGCGGATCCATCCTCTTCTTCCGATGTCTCCCGACTAATGACGGTTCCTTTAAGGGACGTCATCCAAGATGGCGTCCCTCGAATTCCGATTGGCTGATAGGATTCTATCAGCCAATCGGAATTAAGGTAGGAATTTTCTGATTGGCTGATGGAATCAGCCAATCAGAATCAAGTTCAATCCGATTGGCTGATCCAATCAGCCAATCAGATTGACCTTGCATTCTATTGGCTGTTCCGATCAGCCAATAGAATGCGAGCTCAATCTGATTGGCTGATTGGATCAGCCAATCGGATTGAACTAGATTCTGATTGGCTGATTCCATCAGCCAATCAGAAAATTCCTACCTTAATTCCGATTGGCTGATAGAATCCTATCAGCCAATCGGAATTCGAGGGACGCCATCTTGGATGACGTCCCTTAAAGGAACAGTCATTCGTCGTTCAGTCGTCGGTCCGGATGGATGTTCCGCGCTGGAGGTCTTCAGGATCCTGCCGCTTCGCTCCGGATGGAAGACCATAGAAGATGCCGCCGGGATGATGACTTCAATCGGATGGAAGATCCTCTTCTGCCCCGCTTGGATGAAGACTTTGACCGGATCATGGACCTCTTCAGCCCCCCGCTTGGGCTTGGATCAGGACATCGGAGGAGCTCTTCAGGACGGATCGGTGAACCTGGATGGTGAAGACAAGGTAGGAAGATCTTCAGGGGCTTAGTGTTAGGTTTATTTAAGGGGGGTTTGGGTTAGATTAGGGGTATGTGGGTGGTGGGTTGTAATGTTGGGGGGGGGGTATTGTATTTATTCTTTTACAGGCAAAAGAGCTGAACTTCTTGGGGCATGCCCCGCAAAGGGCCCTGTTCAGGGCTGGTAAGGTAAAAGAGCTTGTAACTTTTTTTATTTAGAATAGGGTAGGGATTTTTTTATTTTGGGGGTCTTTGTTATTTTATTAGGGGGCTTAGAGTAGGTGTAAATAGTTTAAAATTGTTGTAATATTTTTCTTATGTTTGTAAATATTTTTTTATTTTTTGTAACTTAGTTCTTTTTTATTTTTTGTACTTTAGCTAGTTTATTTAATTGTATTTATTTGTAGGAATTGTGTTTAATTAATTTATTGATAGTGTAGTGTTAGGTTAATTGTAGGTAATTGTAGGTAGTTTATTTAATTATTTTATTGATAGGGTAGTGTTAGGTTTAATTATATCTTAGGTTAGGATTTATTTTACAGGTAAATTTGTTATTATTTTAACTAGGTAACTATTAAAATAGTTCTTAACTATTTAATAGCTATTGTACCTGGTTAAAATAATTACAAAGTTGCCTGTAAAATAAATATTAATCCTAAAATAGCTATAATATAATTATAATTTATATTGTAGCTATATTAGGATTTATTTTACAGGTAAGTATTTATCTTTAAATAGGAATCATTTATTTAATAAGAGTTAATTTATTTCGTTAGATGTAAATTATATTTAAGTTAGGGGGGTGTTAGTGTTAGGGTTAGACTTAGCTTTAGGGGTTAATACATTTATTAGAATAGCGGTGAGCTCCGGTCGTCAAATTAGGGGTTAATAATTGAAGTTAGGTGTCGGCGATGTTAGGGAGGGCAGATTAGGGGTTAATACTATTTATGATAGGGTTAGTGAGGCGGATTAGGGGTTAATAACTTTATTATAGTAGCGCTCAGGTCCGCTCGGCAGATTAGGGGTTAATAAGTGTAGGCAGGTGTCGGCGACGTTGTGGGGGGCAGATTAGGGGTTAATAAATATAACATAGGGGTCGGCGGTGTTAGGGGCAGCAGATTAGGGGTACATAGGGATAACGTAGGTTGCGGCGGTTTACGGAGCGGCAGATTAGGGTTTAAAAAAAAAATGCAGGGGTCAGCGATAGCGGGGGCGGCAGATTAGGGGTTAATAAGTGTAAGGTTAGGGGTGTTTAGACTCGGGGTACATGTTAGAGTGTTAGGTGCAGACGTAGGAAGTGTTTCCCCATAGGAAACAATGGGGCTGCGTTAGGAGCTGAACGCTGCTTTTTTGCAGGTGTTAGGTTTTTTTTTCAGCTCAAACAGCCCCATTGTTTCCTATGGGAGAATCGTGCACGAGCACGTTTTTGAGGCCGGCCGCGTCCGTAAGCAACTCTGGTATCGAGAGTTGCATTTGCGGTACAAATGCTCTACGCTCCTTTTTTGGAGCCTAACGCAGCATTTGTTTGAACTCTCGATACCAGAGTTAAATTTATGGTGCGGCCAGAAAAAAGCCCGCGGAGCGTTAACAGCCCTTTTACCGCCAAACTCCAAATCTAGGCCCTAGTGTCTTGAATATAGCTTGGTAGTGCTAGAACTAGGGGCTGCAAATATATGTCCACCAATTCAGACAGTGGTTCGTTGAGGGACCCTATCCCCGCTACAATTGGGCGCCCCGGAGGATTTAGGGGATCTTTATGTATTTTGGGAAAATAGTGAAACACGGCAGTTACCGGCCACTCAGGAATCAAATATTCTGACATATTGGCCGAAATAATACCATTGTCCATGCCATATTTCACTATCTCCCTCAGTAAACCCTTGTATATTGCCGTAGGATTGGTGGCCAAAGTACAATATGTATTACGATCTGATAATTGGCGAGAGGCTTCCAGGACATAATCTTGCCTATTTAGGACTACTAGGTTTCCACCCTTATCGGACTCTCGAAATACAAGATTTTTATTTGAAGTTAATTGTTTTAATGCTAGATTGTCAGATGCAGTGAAATTTTTATTAGAATGTTTCGTATTGTTTGTAGTAGTAGAGAGAGGATTTTTTAAATCACTGTCAAGTTTAATGAGTTGGTTTTCAATGGTTTGTTGGAAAATATCCAACGAATTGCCTCTCGTTTGTACTGGATAAAAAGTACTTTTGTTTTTTAGTCTAGATATATTTATGTCTTGAACAGACGGACCATGTCTAGTGCCATCAGTATCTAAGAATTGTAAATCTTCCATATCTTGTATACAACATTTGTCTTGGAATGTTAAACCACTCTCAAAATCATTGATAGATTGTTTATGAGAAACATTGTTCTCCCCGTCCGACAGTAACTCTGTCTCAGACTCATCTTTTAGGAAATGTTTTTTAAGAGTGAGTGATCTCACAAATTTGTTTAAATCCAAAATGGTCTGAAACAGATTAAAATGACAGGACGGAGAGAAACTCAGTCCTCGTGACAATACCCTTTCTTCCTCATAACTAAGATTATAGTTTGATAAATTGATCACTTCTTTTGCAGATATCTGTGTGTTTGTTTCCTCCTCACTCTCTGTGGGTATCGTTTTGTTTTTTCTGTGTCTACGACGGTATCTATTTTGGCCCCCTCTACGTGTTCTTTTGGATGTAAAGGTTTTAGAATTGAGTGAGGTGGGCCTGATCCGTTTTTTGACAATGCTAGTTGGGGAACAGTAGGTGTACTGAGTGCTGATAACTGTTCTGAAGTGTCTTGTGTGTATCCTGCGGAATCACTGTCTGATGTATCGTAATCGTACTCTGTATCACTAAAGGTTACCTTTTTGTTCTGTTTTGATTTTTTGTATCTGAGTTTTCTGCTCTTATTGTTGCTAACAGAGACCGATCCTATATGTGACCATGAATAAACATTTTCAGTATCATAGTCCATTTTATCTCTGTTAATTTTTTGTGCCTTAAATTCCCACAATTCTCTCCGAAATTTCTGCATATTTTCTTTAAATTGAGTATCATAGAGACCGAATTCAGGGTCTGTTTGTACCTGTTTTAGTTCAATTTGTAAGTCTTGCATTTGTTTGATCAGTGTCAATCTCTCTTTTATAATTAATCAGAATTGTCATTAGTGTTTGTGAACATGTGGAAAGGGCTTTATTCCATTCCTCTATAAACTTTGAACATGTGACATGGAATGATGGAAACTTCTTAATCCTAAGCCCCCTAGGGATATGTTCTCTCTGTTGATAGATAAGGAAGGTCTTGATGTCCAATTCTAGTCTAATGTCTGTCTTTCTCAAACTGTCCATTTGTACAAATAAACTCTCAAGATCATGTTGAACATCGTCTAACCAAGACTGTAATGTGTCTGCTGAGGGATCTAGTGTTTGTGTAAGATCCTCAAAAACAAAACCTTGTGCTTCTTGTGCTTCCATGATATATATATAGATATAAACAAAAATAACACTTAAAATAGATGTATAACGTATATATTGAACCACACTAATAATCACCACTATGGTATTGAAAGATATTTCTGGAAACAACAATTCATGTCAGTTGTACTGTGTCTAAAAGTACAGTGGTTGTTCAAATGATTGCTGATATATATTTATTTAAAAAGTGCCCGGTCAATTAAAACTAATATCAAAATTGATAGATAATATAAATAGGCACCTGCTATCTCATACTTATAAATTAAACAAATATTATATCACATATCCAATTTATACCACAATAGTTAATAAATCTAGTAACCAAAATACTAACAGACACATGTATTGAGATCAATCTGCTAGAGAAGAATAATTAACCCTATATGTTAATTATAATCTATCCATAATTGAACA